>NW_028261392.1:59117496-59269996 GCF_051295495.1 Thamnophis sirtalis | reverse complement strand
ATGAAAGTGAGGTATTTAGTTATACTAGATGAAAAATCTGTGATGGTAAATGTTATTCGAGAATATGGATATTAAACACCTGTAAAAATAAATGTTAAAATAAAAATGGACATAATTAAACATAAAATGGATCTATTAGAAAAGGAAGAACTGGCACAAAAAATTAGAGGTGCTAAACAGAATTATTTTGAAAATGCGAATAAACCAGGCAGGTGGTTGGCATATAAGCTGAAAAAAGAGAGAGAAACAAAGAAAATATTTCAACTAAGAGATAAACAAGGAGAAATTCAGTATGGAAATATTGAGAAAAAAATATTATACAAGACTACTATGCTAAACTCTATGAACAAGAGAAGGTGGAGGAGGGACGAGTTAAAAAGTACTTACAAGATGCCAATCTCCCCCAGGTATCAGTCGAAATTAGAACAATGTTAGAAAGTAAAATAACAATGATGGAGCTAACAGAGGCACTTAAAAAACAAAACAATGGGAAAGCTCCAGGACCAGATGGGCTACCTGTGGAATTTTACAGAACATTTGAAGAAACACTGACTCTTCCACTCCTACAAGTCATGAATGAAGTGATGTCTGAGAGCAAAATACATGATGCTTTTTTTATTGTTGTCTGTATGTGTTGTCTGTGTAATAAAAATTTCTAAAAAAAAAAGAATAAGCTATATTTTAAATTCCAAAATCACCTCACTAGTGCATTCTTTAAGCCTGGGTTCCCTCAACCAGCAGCATTTTTGTGAATATTCACTTGTCCCCTCAGGGGTCTGAATTCTAAATGGAGATGCAGTCCTTTCTTCAGAGAAGCTGTTTGAAATGGTGTTTGGGGGGTGCCTTTCTTTCCATGTTAACCTTCCACTTGTCTCCCCAGCGTTGTCAAAGCTTCTGCCCAGAGTCCATTTCTCATCTGTTGTTGTGGCAGTAATTGAAAGCTGAGTGGCAGAGGGTTAAAGAACAGCTGTAGGGAGATAATTAATGCTCTCTAACATTTTTGTGCAGCCTTCAGCACCTTGCTGTGACACAACCTTTAACATATGTGCTCTTGGCAGCTAAGCTGTTAAAAAAAATCCTCAAGAAATCTGCACCCCACTCTGCCCTTTATCAAGGAGTTGTCACCCATCTAGGGCAAAATGGACGAAATTACTTGGAAAATAGGATAAAATATAAATTTAGAGACGTGGCTGTCAGAATTGCCCTTGAGAACTGTAAACTGGTACTTGGAGAGATTCTTTCCATGTTTTTATAGTTCTCCTTAAAATATAGAAGACTCCAGAAAGACTTTTGGGCATGCTCTGGCCTAAAAAGAGAACTTCCATTCATCTTCTGCTGAAACAGATGTGGTGCAGTGGTTAGAGTGCAGTACTTCAGGCCACTTCAGCTGACTGTTATCTGCAGTTCAGCGGTTCTAATCTCACTGGCTCAAGGTTGACTCAGCCTTCCATCCTTCCGAGGTGGGTGAAATGAGAACCCAGACTGTGGGGGCGATATGCTGACTCTGTAAACCGCTTAGAGAGGGCTGAAAGCCCTATGAAGCGGTATATAAGTCTAACTGCTACTGCTATTGCTATTATCAGCTGGGTTCTTCCTACAAACAGAATCACAGCAAAGCAATGTGACTTTTTGCATGGTAGTCTATTCAGAAGAAAGCTCTATTAGTTTCGGCTGAGTTCCCCTTGGAAATATAAATTCCAGCCATAGTGACAGAATCTGGCTCTAGTACCAAATTACATAACCAGTTATCCTGGGATCCATCAATTGCTACAAGCTCTCTTGTTTATCCCGTAAATCCATCATTGCTACAAGTTCTCTTCATTCCAGGAACCTTTTGAAGAAAACCGAAATAAAATAAATTGGGCCAGATTAGACAGTTTTATTAGGTGGATAGAGAGATTGCAAGGCCCACTTTTAATATGAACTTGCTGAATGGAAAAGTAACTCACTTTTTTCTTAATTTAATTCGGAGAGTCACTGATTTGACTTGGGCTCGCATCCAAAATGTTCTACAGCCTACTATTAGAAATTAACAATATATATGACTTTAGGTAAACAAATACTATCAAGCTGAGAGTGATGGAAAATAAATACATCTGGCTTGAATGCAGAGGCAAATTGATGGCTCCTTGTTATCCCAATTGCTGGCTTGAAAAATGAGGCCTATACATTAAGTTCTGCCAGATCCTGAATAGAATTGTGCCAATTTGCATAGGTATCTCAAATCAGCTCTTCTCTTTTTTGTGGTCAGACAGCTTCTGCATATAGGGCCAGTGATGTGCGGTGAGTTTTATGGCTGGTGAGGCAGCTTTTTAGACTTCAACTCCCAGAATTCCACAGCCAGGCATGCTCAGTTCCGATTTAAAGTGACAGCATTTTTCCCCCTTGCAAAATAAGTTTTTCCATTCTTTTTCTTCTCCCTCCCCCTCCTCCCTCCCTCTCTCCCTCCCTCCCCCCTCTCTCAAACAGACACATGCACACAGAGAACTCCGATCCCTCTCTCATTCGCTCACTCTCAAACACAAACACAGAAGTTGGATTGGATATATTTTCCAAAGGCTTGAAAGCAGCTCCTCTGCCATACCCCCCTTCCCCTGCTGCCTTCCAATCAAACTTTTTGAATTCCTCCCCGCTCCCCACACACGCACCTTTTCCAGCTGTTTCAGAGACGATTTCAACTCTGCTTCTCCCTGCCCTGCCCTGCCCTCCCCTCATGAAAGGCCAGAGCTCTGAGTCAGACTGAGCTAGTTGCTCCCAGAGAACTCTAGAAAGCCTCTAAAAATGCCCTCTACAGGAGGCGAGAGAATACGTGCCTCATTTGCATAAGGAATTTTTCGCTTGTTAACCCTTGGTTATCTCTTAAAAGGCGAAAAACTCCTTATGCACAGGAGGCCCCTAGTTCTCTAGCCTCCTCCTATGGTTAACACAAAGCACTGTTCCAAGTCACTGTGAATCTGGCAGCAACTACCTTGGCTTTAATTATTTAAAAAAAAATTCTTTAAAATCCTTTCCTTTTCCTCATGACTGGTGAGGCCACGCCTCCCTTGCCTCTAGTGACTGCACGTCCCTGCATAGGGACTATCCCAATCTGGGATCAGTGTCATCGCTTATCCTTGTGAAATTGGGGGCATCATCTGTAGCTGAGAAGCTAATTCCAGTTCAGCTGCAACTCCAGAGAAGATGCTTTGTGGAAGAGCAGCAAGGTTTATGCAAAGACCCATCAGATATCACAGGGTCGGCCTCCTCCGGGTTCCGTCCACCAGCCAATGCCATCTGGCTACTACCCGGGGGAGGGCCTTCTCTGTGGCAGCTCCAGCCCTTTGGAATGAACTCCCCGCGGAGATCCGGACCCTCACCTCTCTCCAGGCCTTCCGGAAAGCCGTCAAAACCTGGCTGTGCCGGCAGGCCTGGGGTCGATGAGTTCCCCTCCCCTCTCGACTGGTATGGCTGTGTGATTTTTGTGTATTTTAATTATGTGTACTGTTGTTTATGTTCCCTCTGAGTTGTTCGCCGCCCTGAGTCCCTCCTGGAGAAGGGCGGCATACAAATAAACCAAATACAATACAATACAATACATTTTTTTTCATTGGCTGGAATTCCTATACTAACATTGGAACCCCCCTCCCCATGACAAAATACTATGAGCCCTTGCTGCCGTTCCATATTTTCTTTCATGGACTGAGAGCTTGTTTTTTTCTTTCTCCTACACAATGCCTGCTGTTTCCTCCTTCTCAACAAAACAAATATAAGGAAGCAAGGATGACATGGTTTATTGCACTGGCTAGAATGCTGACCATTATGCTCCTCATCTGACAGATAGGCGCTGCACTTGGTTCGTGAAGATCTTCCTGAGATGGTTCAAATGCCATGTGCTGAGTTGGGACCAATATTATCATGCTTTAATCCCATCCCCCCTGGAGCTGAAGTGGAGAAGTCTTTATTATGTAAAGGGACCAGCTTGGCCTTCTTAATGGCCCATTGACAAAGTGGGGATGGGCCGGAAGCTACAGGCAGCTATTCTGTCTTTTAAAACATCTTTCTTCCTTTTTCACATCCAGAGAAATATTCTGCCTTTTCAATATTTCCTAGGATATTTAATTTTTCTGGGAGGGGGCTGGGTGATAACTTCCTACACTGGGAAATAATGGAAGGCATCAAATTGTGGCAAAGTAGTTTATCAACAGCATAAGCAGAACTTGCTTCGCAAAAAGTTCTCAGTGTTTAGGGTGGGTTAATCAAAGTTTGCAAACCCAATCTGTTGCAGCAACCCAAATAACTGGGCTTATATATAATGCTAAGCCATGTGAAATACATTCTTTACAGGAAGGATTGTGAAAATGAAGTGCTTTGGATACTGTATAAAGTATTATTTAAACACCATGCATTATTATCCAAAGGTGTAATTATCCTGCATGTCAACAGACTAGGTATTTCCAAATGTCAGTATGCTTTAGGAAAGCAGGAGCACACAGAAATGTTGATGCTTCAGGGGAAATAGAATTACAATTTTATAGCTACAAGGGAACACAATTACTTGAAAAAGCTGAGCATGTAGAAGAGGCAATTAGTTACCACCCAGCTGCTCTACATCTGTTTCAGTATTGAGTAAAGAAATACACTGGCTCAGATTGCTTCCAAAGAGTCACATTGGAGTTATTTTGCTATACAGACCCCCATGCCCTCACCTGTGCCAATTGCAGCTGGGCATTTTAGAATCTATTTCCCTGCGGGCATGATACCCACTGGGCTGCACTTCAAGGAGAAGAGTCTTTAATCAAGCAGTTTCATTGATCCAGAGCAGAGACTGCCCATTTCCAAGGGAAATTTCCTAATTGTACTTCTATAAAATTACAGAAAATGGGGAAAGTTCCACAGGGCAACATGAAAACATTCTGAAATTCCAGTATCAAATTTGAGATCTATCATCAAACTGTTTCTTGGATTGCTATTGGCAAAATGTTAAGGATGTGAGTGTCCTTTAAGGGTAGTAATTTCTGTTTCGGGGTTCTGGGAGGAAGTACAAATTTAACATGCTGGGCTTGAAATGAAGATACATAAATATAAATGTTTATGACTAACAAATGACAGTAAGATGAAGAAGTGAAGTCCGGGATTTCTAGGACTTGGTGTTATCAAAATGATCTGAGAGTCTAAGATATGCTTGAATCTGCTTGAGAATAGAATAGAATAGAATAGAATAGAATAGAATTTTATTATTTGTATGCCGCCCTTCTCCGGGAATATACTCCCATGCATGAGTGCAAGTAAAAGGTAAGCCTTGCTTCTAAACAATTAGTAATAACTTTAAACTTCAGTATGTGTGTGTGATTTAACATCTCATAATAGGTACATTCACGCATACCATTAAGCTGAAGGGATTGAGTACATGATTTATGGTGTGGCACTACCACACTGGGCTGTTCACAGCAAGTATGAATGCAACCTAAGTGTGTAATTTCAACTTCTTTGTGTATGTATGTGTCACAGAAATAGAAAGCAAAAGAATTATAGCATAAAGCCAGATCTACAGATTTAATATAGAAATGTAAAAGTATGCATGCATAGATATATGTGAGTTGGTATAAATGTGTTATTAGTAGAATGAGAAAGTTTATGGTATAAAATAGGCGCATAAATAGAACTATATTCAGAAAAAAAATCCCCTTACTATGAATTCATAGCACCTTTTCTTCTATGGCCTATATTCTCATTTTTGTTTTGATGGTATATTATAGACATTTGCTTAATGCTCTTTCCCTTTTCAAGATGTATTTACCCAAAACTAAAATCTGCATGTAAGTTTTGAGCTGAAGGAGCCGAACTATTCAGGGACAGAGATGATATAATGCCTTTATACCCTTTATAGGCATGCAGAATAAAATAAAGGTATAATTAATGAAGCCATAATAATACAACTTCATTAGGGTTTTTTTTTTTTTTTTGCAATTTGAAAGCATTGTTTGGGAAATAGATCAGTTGCAAACAAAGGGCAGCTTTTTTCAAATAGAGAAAAAAACCTTTTGAGAGAAATGGCATTTGTAAATCCCACCAATGGGGAATAATAAAAAAGGACACATAGCAATAGCAGTTAGACTTATATACCGCTTCATAGGGCTTTCAGCCCTCTCTAAGTGGTTTACAGAGTCAGCATATTGCCCCCCAACAACAATCCGGGTCCTCATTTTACCCACCTGGGAAGGATGGAAGGCTGAGTCAACCTTGAGCCGGTGAGATTTGAACAGCCGAACTGCAGTCAGCTGAAGTAGCCTGCAGTGCTGCATTTAACCACTGCGCCACCTTGGCGCAGTGACAGGTTGAGATGTATTTCATAAAGTTTTAAGCTATCTACTGTAATGATTCAACAAAGCATCAATACTGAGAATTTATCATCATGTATTTTTATTAAGCTTAATTATTTCCAGACCAATGATCAGTGAATTGGAAGCCCTGCTCTCATATATTGTTTGTCCACTCACCTGGGTTGTTATTCTTGAGTCTGTTTATTTGTTTCTATATGTATGGATCCAAACATGATGCTTGATGATCTCATTAATTTGTGCCTCACTATGGTAGCTGGGTGTAGATACTGCGCTGAATGTGAATTACAGCTAGTTAAGGCAGTTAATTGCTTTGTTATGCTTGTCAATGTGCCTTTTGGATCAAAACTGCATCGATTGCTTAATTGCACACAATTTTTCAACCATGCCTCAAGGTGATGCCCTCCAGAGATGTTAACCTACAATTCAACTTGTGGGAATTGTAGTACAACCCATCTGAAAGGTGCCAGTATGACAGTGACGTGCGGTCAGCTTTAGCCCCGGTGAGGCACTTTTTAGACTTGTGGACCTCAACTCCCAGAATTCCACAGCCAGGCATGCTCAGTTCTGATTTAAAGCGACAGCATTTTCCCCCCTTGCAAAATAAGTTTTCCCATTCTTTTTATTCTCCCACCCCCTCTTCCTCCCTCTCTCCCTCCCTCCCCTCTCTCTCAAACAGACACACGCACACAGAGAACTTCGATCCCTCTCTCATTCACTCACTCTCAAACACAAACACAGAAGTTGGATTGGATATATTTTCCAAAGGCTTGAAAGCAGCTCCTCTGCCATACCGCCCCCCTTCCCCTGCTGCCTTCCGATCAAACTTTTTGAATTCCTCCCCCCTCCCCACACGCACCTTTTCCAGCTGTTTCAGAGACGATTTCAACTCTGCTTCTCCCTGCCCTGCCAGAGCTCTGAAGTCAGACTGAGGTAGTTGTTCTCAGAGAACTCTAAAAAGCCTCTAAAAATGCCCTCTACAGGAGGCGAGAGAATACGTGCCTCATTTGCATAAGGAATTCTTCGCTTGTTAACCCTTGCTTAACTCTTAAAAGGCGAAAAATTCCTTATGCAAAAGAGGCCCCTAGTTCTCTGGCCTCCTCCTAGTTAATACTGAGAGCAGACACCAAGCCACTGTGACTTGAAATCTGGTAGCAACTACCCTGGCTTTAATTATTTTAAGAAAATTATTTAAAATCCTTTCCTTTCCCTGAGGAGACTGGTGAGGCCCCGCCTCCCTTGCCTCTAATGACTGCATGTCCCTGCAGTATGAGGAAGGATAAACTAAGTTAAATAACTCGTATGTTCTGAATGTGATGAACTGTGCACCTGGAGAGACAGTGGAGAGGATTTCCAGGGAGGAAGGAGTACAATCATCAGAGAGAAGCCCGAATTAAAAGACTGCAGTTCTTAGCTGGAAGATAGAGAGGTGTGTATGTGTGTGTGTGGGGGGGGGGAAGAGTTCTAGATATAGCCACATCTAGAATCTCTCGGGATATATCTAGTAGGTTAGATGGTTATAGATTTAGGCTGGCAAGATTCTGTCCATTAGGGGTAAGCAAAGAAATGATTTCACTCTGTCATCTCTGGGTTAAGAAAAATAGAAACAAGAAAAAATCCGAAAAGGGGAAAAAAAACATATAATTGTACCATCTGCCTTTATTTCTACAGGGTAATTGTCACCTTAAACTTTTTCAAGACCTTTTGTCACATTTTAAATCCCCAAATCCTATAATTATTTTTGAGTCTTTCAGAAAAAAAAAGTCTGACTCTTTTCTCTGACCTAACTGGTCCACTTTGTCATTTCTGCAAGTTAACTTTCTCTAAAGTTTACTTTATAATCCAGCCTTCCACTGTAGGCATTTCATTGATTTTCTAACTTTTGGCTTGCAATAATCTTGCCACAGATACCATAGACCAGTGATGGTGAACCTCTTCAGTACCAAGTGCAGAAGAATCCTGTGGCTTAGTGGTTAACACATCTGCCTAAGATGCAATACAGCACAGGTTCGATTCCCAGTAAGGGTATGGCTAGCTGATGAGAGTTAAATAGCTTGAAATAGATCTATACTAGTCTCCCTTTATTTATTTATCAGCACAAATACAACACAAATGTAACAAAGGCAACAGTAAAAATATTGGGTTTCTGTCTGGATGGTCTCTTGTGACGAGCTGATGGACAGAGAATGGAAGCAGTGGACCTCCTCCCATATTTGGGCATACCAGGGGTTGTAACTCTAATTACATATATATATATATATATATATATATATATATATATATATATATATATATATATATATATATATATATATATATATATATATATATATATATATATATATATATATATATATATATATATATATACACATACATACACACACACACACACACACACACACACACACACACACACACACACATACACACACACACACCTGTTCTGGCCCCCCTTCATCCCACACCAACACACACTCCGAGCCAAAGATAAGTTACGGCATTTAATTAACAGACAGACAGGTCCTTGGCAGCAAACTGGCACAGTAAAGCTTGGGCAGCAATCCAGCACAGATAAGGCTTGGCAGCAATCCAGCCTGCCAAGCTCACAGTAATGTCCTCCGACATTCAATCCTGTGTTGACTTCTGCAAGAGGAGCATGTGCACAAGCAGTCTTTTTATAGTCTGGAGAGGAGCCTAATGACTACCAGCTGAGTGCAATTACCTCCTGTACTTGCGCAACTGTTCCTGATGCCTATTAGCTCTTCGGTGCCGGGCATCCAGGAACAACTCACTGCTAGCGTCTGGCTCACTCTCCCTTGTCTCCTCCCCACTGATCCAAGGCTCAGGCACTTCCTGGTGGCCAACCAGCCTCTTTGCGCCCTGCTCAGAATCAGAACCCTGTCCAGGGTCCTCCACATCTTCCAGAGCCGACTCATAGGGCCCCTCGTTGTCAGAATCTGGTGGCAGCTCCAATGGCTCCTGCTGGGCCACAACAATTACCCCACCCAGTTTCACCCAACACTGATTTGTTATTCCTGTCTATATTTTAGACAATTTAGCTGATGCCACATACCATTGGTACATCATTTTTCTCTTGAATTATGAATTATCTTGAATTTGAACAAATGTAAATTTAACATCACTTTCCCTCATTTTCTTATGAGATTATAATTTGTACACAATTCTATTTCAAATTCAGTTTTATTCTTCTCAATTCCAATTGTCTTTTGTCCATATTATATTTGTTCATTCGATTTCCACAACATTCGTCTTCATTGATCTCTGGGAGACAGAGGACTTTTTCCATTATCTTTATCATTGGATTATTTTTGCTATTTCTCTCTCTCTCCCTTCCTCCCTCTCTCTTGTTATTTGGAAAGAACTTTCTCCATGCAAAACATGTGCCCTCTAGTTTTAGCAATAGTACTTAGACTTAAATACCGCTTCATAGTGCTTTACAGCCCTCTCTAAGCGGTTTACAGAGTCGGCATATTGCATATTTTATGTTGTCATTCAAGCAAGCACAAATAGATCTCTCTTTCAGCATTCTTGCTCCAAAGAGGAGATTGAAGTTAGTAGCAATAGCAATAGCAGTTCGACTTATATACCGCTTCATAGGGCTTTCGGCCTTCTCTAAGTGGTTTACAGAGCCAGCATATTGCCCCCACAGTCTGGGTCCTCATTTTACCCACCTCGGAAGGATGGAAGTCTGAGTCAACCTTGAGCCGGTGAGATTTGAACCGCTGAACTGCAGATAGCAGTCAGCTGAAGTAGCCTGCAGTACTGCACCCTAACCACTGCGCCACCTCGGCTCTTTTTAGTAATGGCTCTGTGCTTCCATTACATGATCGTTTGTACTTTAAACTAGTGTAAAGCTGGAATAGGAGAATTTCACTGGTACCATAAATATTTTTTCCTTACTCAGGGGGATTTCAACAATAAAAGGACAAACTTGAACATGGGAGGGCAGATATTTGGAGGCAGCATTACTTTGAACACCCAGAAGCTTCTGCATCCGAGGTGGCGCAGTGGGTAGAGTGCAGTACTGCAGGCCACTTCAGCTGACTGCTAGATCAGCAGTTCAGTGGTTCAAATCTCACCGGCTCAGGGTTGACTCAGCCCTCCATCCTTCCGAGGTGGGTGAAATGAGGACCCAGATTGTTGTTGGGGGCAATATGCTGACTCTGTAAACCGCTTAGAGAGGGCTGAAAGCCCTATGAAGCGGTATATAAGTCTAACTGCTAACTGCTACTGCTATCCCAAACCGAGTGTCTTCAAAAGTGCTCAGGGAGATTGTAACCCAGCTACACCACTCAGATGAAATTTCCACATATTATAGCTGAATTTCCTCTCAAGAAAGTATGTAGAGAATTTAAAAATAACAATAACCAGAAGTTAATGTTGCTAGATAAGTGACGCATGATCTGATTTTTTTAAATAAAAATATTTCTTTGGAGAGTTTACAACACTTTTCCCAAAAGCAGTGATTAAATAAAGCCCCCCCCAATGCAATATGTGAACATATACTCTAAAATATTTGAATTTAATAATACATTTGGAACAAAAATGGTATAAGGTGTTAATTATGTATTTTCTTGGTAAAAGCACACCGTTATTTTGGCTGCACTCTTTGAAGACCTGTTTAGTCTGGAATCATTCACTTTCGTATGAAAATTTTAATTGGATGTTCTCATCTGTGCACGGTGCTAGAATTGCAAAAATATTATGCCGGACTATTTCTGTTCTTAATAAAGTTAAAGCAATTGTTTGTGTGTGTGTGGGTAGATGCTCAGTGCTTGGTGCCAAGCTTCCATATGGTAAGCAACAGGAAGGAAAAAAGTAGAGCAGATGTCTCCTTATGTGTTAACAACGGTGTCCATAGGGAGGGAGATTAAAAAGTCAGTTGGGCAGTCACAATTTCACAATTGAAGGCTTGCCTCTCACAAATGTTATGCACAGGACACATAAAATAGAGGCAAGGCTTCTCTTACACAATCACCATTTCCATCATGATTTTGTTTTTTTTTTAAAAAGCCCGTGTGTTTGTTAATGAATTGGAAATGAAGGGCGTTTATGTCTCTGCATTTTATCTACTCTCTCGGCCTTCCGAAAAGCCACCAAAACCTGGCTGTTCCGGCAGGCCTGGGGCTGTTGAACAAGGTCCAGCCCCACTTAGACGGATTGTATGGGTGTGTTGTTTTAAATTGTACTTTTTTAATTGTATCTTTCTATTTTTAACTTTTAATTGTTACCTTGTCTTGTAAGCCGCCCAGAGTCCTACGGGATTCGGCGGCATACAAATCTATTAAATTTCAATTTCAATTTCAAACTGAAACTGAACAAAGAAAAAGAGATATAAGGAAAAAGCTTAAAATGCATTGAGAAAGAAAGAAAAAAGTAGAAAAACATATAAAATATAAAGTATTTTCTGATATTCTTCACATGGCAGTTGTGAACAAACATTAGTGCTAGACCTTGGTTCAACGACAAATGCGCGCCGACAAAACTGCGGCGAGAAAACCACAACGTCAAAATCGCGCCAACAGCGCGCCGATAACAGCGCACCGACAAAAGCGTGCCTTCAACAAACAAACAACGCGAAAACAATGTAATAACCCTAACCCTAACCCTAACCCTGAACCTAACCCTGAACCTAACCCTGAACCTAACCCTAACCCTAACCCTAACCCTAACCCTAACCCTGAACCTAACCCTGAACCTAACCCTGAACCTAACCCTGAACCTAACCCTAACCCTAACCCTAACCCTAACCCTAACCCTAACCCTAACCCTAACCCTAACCCTAACCCTAACCCTAACCCTAACCCTAACCCTAACCCTAACCCTAACCCTAACCCTAACCCTAACCCTAACCCTAACCCTAACCCTAACCCTAACCCTAACCCTAACCCTAACCCTTACCTTAACCCTAATCGCGCTTTTGTGGGTGCGGTTTTGTCGGCGCTCTGTTGTGGGCGCGATTTCGACGTCGCGGTTTTCTCGCTGCGGTTTTGTCGGCGTGCTTTTGTCATGCGCGCATTTGTCGGGTCACGCTAGACCTTGAGAGACAAATGATTTCACTAGCCGATTTCAGAACAAAAATAAAAGATTTAAAAATGAAAGGAAGAGAGAAAAATAACATAGTAATCAAGATGGATATTGTTCACGAGCAAGGACAAAGAGATAGGTGGGAAGGACATAATGTATCCATCACTGAGCCAGGCGGGGGGGTGGGTGGGAGAAAGAGATGTGACTACTGGTAGCAACAGTTTGGATATGGTTAAACAGATCACTGAAATGATTAGCTACCGAACCAAAACATATTTCCTATAGTTAATATTTTGCTCGGTGATAATCCAGTTTTTCTGTCTCTGGCTTTTCCTAAATCCACAGCTCTGAGAACTCAGTGATTGCTTGCATTGTGATGCTTAAATGAGATTATCACAAGGTGTCGGTTTTTTTTTTTGTCATACATAGAGGAATTTGTTGTGCCATGTTTGGTGTCATGATTTCCCCAGAGATTCTTTACAATAGCAATCGCTGTAAATAAAGGACAGAATCAAGACCTGTCTTGTAATAGGATTGTGTTTGCCTAAAGGCTGGAAACACATTCCCTTGACTGCGTGGTGGTGTAGAATAGTATTTTGATGCTGTATAACAAATTGAACAAAAAGTATTGCAGCCTCAGCAGGGTAAGATAAAAATACGATAGATAAATATATGTATTTAGGGAATTCACTCTGTAGTACTAGATCTATAGACCCAGCGCCTTGTGTGAGCTGCTTAGACATAATTCGTTCAAAAACTTTATGGACTAAGTTGGGTTTTTCCTAGGTTACGAAATGACTTGTGTATATAACAGTGGTAGTCAACCTTTTTCTACCTACCACCCACTAATGGATCTTTCTTGATAGAAAAATTTCCTTACCGCCCACCAGTTTTGGCACAAGTGCGGAATATTTTTTAGAAAGGAGGGTGTTTTCTAAAAAAGAAATGTACGTACATTTATCTTTTTATTTCTACTTTATGCATGTTTATAATGTTTTTAACTTTATAAAGTTTAATTAGAAAACAATAAAGTAAATTGAAATTAGCTTTACTGGTGATTAATGAGATCTTTGAGGCTGATGCTGCAAGACTAAATATTTGATATCTGGTTCGATTTTTGTAAGGAACAAACGAAGGTCTCCCCTTTCGGTGATATTCAGACCGTTTCTCTGTTTGCTCATAATATGATTAACAGCACTAAAGCCTGATTCTACAAGATATGTGGTAGCTTCTGCCTGTCCCTGCTATCAGCTTCCACTCCTCCCCTTCCTCTTCCCATGTGTTTGTTTGTTTGCGTGCACGCGCATGTTGGTTTATTGATGTCTGCGCTCGTGCCTGCCCACTCGCTCAAAAGGAGGTTTTAACCTCCGAAGTCCCTACCGCCCACCTGGAATCCAGAAATGCCCACTAGTGTGTGGTAGGGACAAGGTTGACGACCCATGGTATATGAGGTTGGAACCAAATGTGGCCAAGGGTCTCTGGAAATGACAACCTACCATCTCTTCTTCAAGAGCCGAGGTGGCGCAGTGGTTAGGGTGCAGTACTGCAGGCCACTTCAGCAGACTGTTATCTGCAGTTCAGCGGTTCTAATCTCACTGGCTCAAGGTTGACTCAGCCTTCCATCCTTCCGAGGTGGGTGAAATGAGGACCCGGATTGTTAGGGGCAATATGCTGACTCTGTAAACCGCTTAGAGAGGGCGGAAAGCCCTATAAAGTGGTATATAAGTCTAACTGCTTTTGCTATTGCTAATTCCCCACTGTGTGTTTTGGCAATACAAAATTCCCCACTAACCCCCGCTCTTTATCGCTTGTGCCCAGCAGAATTAATGATTACTTGGTATTGTTTAAGTTCTGTGGGATGGGTTAAAAATGATTGAAGTTTCAAGATATAATAGCAATCCTTCCGGCCTAAGTTGGAGGTAAATCTAAGTTGGAGGTAAATTCTCTTCAGTCTTGCCCTTTGCTAGGACTTCTGGGCAATGTAGCACCAACACATTTGAAGTGCATCTGGCTGGGAAGCTTGGCTCAGCTGTACTATCTCAGTGAAAAGTAGGTCTTAGAATGAGATGATCCAACTAAATGCTGAATTTAGTAGAGCATTAATAGATCCAAGCAAAACCCATAAAGTTGAGCATGTAGTTCCCAAACCATAGGACTAGGAAACATGGATCAAATCTTCTCTTGATTGGAGTAAAGGGTGGTGGAGACAATCTTCCCCAACTCCTGCCCTTCATCTTCTGCCCATAATGTGCCCATAATCATTAAGCATCATAGGAACCCAGAGATTGGAGTACAGCTAGAGGAGAAGATTATTTTACATAGCTGTATATTCCTTCTGAACCTTTATTTCTGGTTATGTCTGGTGCCTATCATTAAAACATGTTGATTTTCTTTGATTTGATGTGCTCGCTGATTCCCACTGATCTCCACTCCACCCTCTGTTCCATAATTTAAATTCTTCCTTATTTTTTTTCAATGAAACATCCGCCACATTTCAGTTACTGAGACAAATGACAAAAATGTTCTTATCATAATAGCTCTGCAGGATATGGATTGTACATGTAAGCAACTGAATTTCTCCTAGTTTTGCTCAAGCAATTAAAAGGAGTTGCTCTGTTACCAGCTGTGACTACTAAAAACTCAAAAGATTCTGCCTCTGGCTTGCCTTTGTAGGAATTATTATTATTATTAGAAAAAATATTCTAATAATAGAATAAATTACAATCCATTGAACTAAGAATAATTCTAGCACAGTGTTTCAAATTAATCCAGGCCCAAACTGAAATGATTGGAAATTAAAAGAGTACTCTTCTTAGATACAAATAGGTTGGGTAAAAATGTGAAGTGGCAAGAATGCATAAATCTTTTTTGAGCAATGCATGACATACAACTTGGTTTACAGTTTCTGTATTGGCTTTTGAGAGAGGATATGGGTAGCTGTCACTAGAACTGGAATCTCTGATAATGTCTGGAGGATGTGGAGGATCCTGGACAGGGTTCCGACTCTGAGTAGGACTCAGGGAGGCTGGTTGGCCACCAGGAGGCACCTGAGCCTTGGACCAGTGGGGAAGAGACAAGGGAGAGTGAGCCGGACCCCAGCAGTGAGTTGTTCCTGGATGCCCCGCACCGAAGAGCTACTAGGCGTCAGGAACAATTATGCAATTACAGGAGGTAATTGCACTCAGCTGGTGATCATTAGGCTCCTCTCCAGACTATAAAAAGACTGCTTGTACACACGGCCCTCTTTGCAGAAGTCAACGCAGGATTGAATGTCGGAGGACATTACTGTGAGCTTGGCAGGCTGGATTGCTACCAAGCCTTATCTGTGTTTATTGCTGCCTGAGTTTGTCTGAGTTGCTGCCAAGGTCCTTATCTGTTTGTTCTGCTTGACTTTCAACCACCGAGGTTTTGGTGTCTTGCTAATTAAAGGACATTCCAGTTAAGCTTGTCTCGGCATTCATTACGGGATGGAGGAGGGGGTCAGAACAGGTAGCTGTCACTAAAACTGGAATCTCTGATAATGTCCCATGAATGGCTTCACATCCTTCAAAATGTTAAAATGATACCAACAGTTTGCAGTTCAAAGCTGATCAGGGGGAAAAAATGTACTTAAAGTGCACTGAACTCTGCAAACAATGTGCTTGAAAAGATTGTTTTCTCAATTAGCAATAGCAATTAGCAATAGTTAGACTTATATACCGCTTCATAGGGCTTTCAGCCCTCTCTAAGCGGTTTACAGAGCCAGCATATTGCCCCCCACAACAATCCGGGTCCTCATTTCACCCACCTCGGAAAGATGGAAGGCTGAGTTAACCTTGAGCCGGTGAGATTTGAACCGCCGAACTGCAGATAACAGTCAGCTGAAGTGGCCTGCAGTACTGCACCCTAACCACTGCGCCATCTCGGCTCTTGAAGAAGAGATGAACGTTCATTGACTCATGTAAGGACAAAGTCAACTCCAGTCAATTGCAAATAAGCAGCTTTGTTGGGAAGAGCTTACATCGTGCAATGGAGCCTTAAATACCATCAAACAACATCTACCTATCCCAGGTTCATGGGAAGGGTAGAGTAAGATGGATAAAAATACCAAATCGATCTAAATATCTGGCTGACTGTAAGACCAATTCAGTGGTGGGTTTCAAAAATTGTTCGAACCTCCTCTGTGGGTGTGGCCTCCTTTGTGGGAGTGGCTTGCTGCCCATGTGACCGGATGGGAGTGGCTTGCCGCCCATGTGACCGGATATGAAGATGCCGACGACACTTGTCAGAATCACCTTAAATTACCTCACACACAGCACTGGCATGCATAAGAATAGGATGTAAACTTATTTTTTAAAAGGCATCTTTGGTTTGCGTTAAAACAGCTTCAACACCCGCAATGTTCTGATTGCACCACAAACGCAGTAGTCATCCTTACCTTTCCCAGAGGCACTGAGTTTTATAAATAGGAGCATGATAGTGTAGAATAATCATATCCAAGGACCATTGGTGGGTTTCAAAAAAATTTGGAACCTCTTCTGTAGGTGTGGCCTGCTTTCCGGGTCCACTGGTGGAACCTCTTCTAACCGGTTCGGTAGATTTGACGAACCGGTTCTACCGAATAGGTGCGAACTGGTAGGAACTCACCTCTGGACCAATTATAACAATAAGTTATTTAGAAGAAATAACCTAAAATTATTTTGGAGAAATGCAAAAGCCAAAAAATCAGTTCATGTATGATCTGTATTGCTTCTAAAAAAGCATTTTGATTCATCACCACATAGTTATGTCATCAAAGATTTGGAAGCAACTGGTGTCAGTGAAAACATTAAAATATTTATAGGAAAAAATAATGAAGCTGTGGAAGGTAAAATTGGTTCTTGGATATAAAAAATATGGGCTTGTCGGCATTAGAAGAGGCAACTTCCAGGATGACTCATTATTACCCTTAATTATTTGCTTATGATCCCACTTTCAATGATTTCATCAAACAGCAAAAAAAAAAAAAAAAAGCCTTACCTTTGCTTTATATGGATAATCTGAAGTTTTATGGAAAATCAGAAATTGAAATCAAGCCATTGATAAATAGTGTAAGAATTTTAGCACTGATACAGCAATGGAGCTTGATGTAAAGAAATGTGTTACAGTACCAATAAATCAGGGTAAAACCATGAATAGTAATGGGATTGAAATTCTGAATGGCCAAGCCACCAGGAGCCATCAGGAGGAAGCCTATAGGTATCTGTGTATTTTTAGGGTTGGATAACATCAAGCATGGACAAATTTAAACTGTGATTAGAAAAGTGTTCTGACCCCCCCCTTCTTTGCTCGTTAACAGACGACAGTCAGACAGACTTAAAAGGAAATAACTTTATCAGTCCTCGGCTCAGACTGGCTGCGAGCCCATATTAAACATAAATAAAGTCTCTGGCAAGAAGATAACAGAATGCAAAAACAAAGATCTCTTACGGCCAAACCAGGTGTACAGAAAGAAAGCAAATCACTTCTCCAAGTGTCTCTTTGAATCAGGGTTACAGAAAGCAAATCACTTCTCCAAGTGCCTCTCATAAACAAACCACGACCGATGAACGATGAACCATGAACGAACGACGAACGTTGACTTCCGCAACCAGGCGTGGCACCATCCGTCCTTTTATCTCCAGAAGACGACACTAACGAGCCCCAGCTGCATTGTTATTCCTGCATGCCGACTCAACTCACAACAAACTTCTGCTGAGTCACAACAGAAAAGAATACCTCCAAAGAATAAGAAAATTGCTAAAAGCAAAATTAAATGGTAGAAACTCCATAAAAACCATCATTATCTTCGACATACCTGTGATGGGATACACTGCTGGAATTATTAACTGGAATTATTAACAATGTGAACTGGGCAGTTTGGACCAACACTCCCCCCCACCAAGAAAACTGATGACCATGCACTGTGCATTACATTTCTATAGAGATATTGGTAGATTTTTGCCCTTCAGAAATGGAGATGGATTTACTTCAAGAGAAACAAACTCTCAAAGAAGAAAAGCATGCATTGGCTGATTCTGTAAAACACAGCCAAGAACAACCATTGTTGCAAGTTAACAGTTGGAAAAGAAAACATGGATATCAAAATAATATGATCAAGCACAAATAGAGTGCTGGCAAGGAAAATCACTACATGGTCAATTTGTACAAAAGATCGAAGGGAAAGTGGAATAAGATAAAACCTGGCAATGGCTTGCAACTGGAACATTAGAAAAACAAACTGAATGTCAGCGTTCCAAGTATCATGTAGAATTAAATCAGAGTCCAAGGCAAAACGATCCTTAAAATTCCAATTTAATAAAGCAGACATCTTAGCACATCTGTGTAAATCCCAATTCTGGAAATGACATCAGAATCCCACCCAGTTAAAAGTTCATGATCTTGTCCCCACGCCCACAATCCATCACATGATCCAATCTTCTTCTTCCACGCTGGCGTCTCCACCCAGCTGCTTCCGGTCAGGTGTAAAAGTGCGGAGACAAAAGATGACCTTGGCTTCTAGTAAAGAATGACAGCAATACATCCCACAATCCTACTCCTGTCTATTCCCCACTCCCATCAACTATACTAATGAAACAGCAGAATGAAATAAGAGAAAGTGTGGCAGGCCAAAATTCTAAAAGGAATATAATTGCAGGCCTGACACTGAACACTTGTGAACACGCAGTGGTTAGAGTGCAGTACTGCAGGCCACTTCAGCTGACTGCTATCTGCAGTTCGGCAGTTCAAATCTCACCGGCTCAAGGTTGACTCAGCCTTCCATCCTTCCGAGGTGGGTGAAATGAGGACCCAGACTGTGGGGGCAATATGCCGACTCTGTAAACTGCTTAGAGAGGGTCGAAAGCCCTATGAAGTGGTATATAAGTCTAATTGCTATTGCTATTGCAAGTGCACAGCCAAATCAAGACTAAAATTGAGAAATAATCCAACTATTTAAAGTGCAAAGAAGCAAAAGAAACAGTAGATCATATACTGAGCTTGTGCGATAAATTCACATAAACTGAATATAAACAATGATGTAATACAGTTGTTGAAATAATTAAATTGATATGCTACTCGACTCCCAGTGACCCTGTGCTGTCATATGATTATTTGAGATCTTTTTTGAAATGGAATTTTCACATATATACTGCAAGTAGATCTATGGGAAATTATCTAAGTGTCAAAGATGTTAATGTGATTTTGAATTCTATACTGAAGCTTTGGAATCTGTTTATCAGGAAATATGGCTCTCTTGAACATGGGTGGCTAAAATAACTATATCCAGAAATTATAAAATATATTATTCTAAATGTAATGGAATGGCTTTTGAACTGTACAATTATCTGTCTTGGAAAAGGCATTATTTTCTACTATCAAATATGAAACAATATGTTTTACTCTGCCAATGCATTAGTGAAACCAGTAAAACTATTTTAACATATAAGATAGATTTTTCTTTCTTTAGTTTTTAATTTTTAAATTCTTTTTGTTGGATTGTTTCCATTATTATTTATGTTGAAGGACTGTTTCATTTCATTGTTTTTTTTTTAAATGTATTTTGTCAATGTTTAGCATTTTGGAAAAATAACAAAAAACTTTAAAATGTTTTAAAAAGTCAAGGTTTTTCTTCCTGGTTGATATTTATTTATTTCTATTTATTAGACCCCCCCCCCCCCGCCTTTATTAGTTTATAAGTAACTTAAGCCAATGAACATATATAACACTCCTATTTTCCCCACAACAACCACCTTGTGAGAGAGTAATTGGCCTAAAGTCACCCAGCTGGTTTCATGCCTATGGTGGGACTAGTAGTAGTACAGGGCGGGGCATAACCTTTTCCTAGGGGGTCACAGCAACACTTGTAATAACAACACAAATAATTCATACACCATTCGAAAGCCCATCAAAAACTGAGTTTATTGACACGATTTAATAGTCAGTATGACCACCATTAGCCCTTCGAACAGCATTCAAACGAGGTGCCTCTCGAAAGGCAATGCATTTTATTCTGTCAATGATCCTTTGTTCTTCCGAATCGAATTTTCCAGCCATTCTTAAAGCAAATTTAACATTTAATAGCTCATTCAATTCAGTTTTTTATGGGCTTTAAAATGAGGTGTCGCAGAAGTTGTAAACTGCTGTCGATCTTGCTGTGACCCCCTAGGAAAAGGTTATGCCCCGCCCTAGAATTGCAAAATAATGACTGTTTGAAGATTTGTTGTGTTCTTATCCACCTCGTTTGAATGCTGTTCGAAGGGCTAATGGTGGTCATACTGACTATTAAATCGTGTCAATAAACTCAGTTTTTGATGGGCTTTCGAATGGTGTATGAATTATTTGTGTTGTTATTACAAGTGTTGCTGTGACCCCCTAGGAAAAGGTTATGCCCCGCCCTGTAGTTGTAGTAGTAGTTTATTCAATTTGTATGCCGCCCTATTCCCGAGAGACTCAGGGCGGCTAACAACCAGAAGGGGAAGGGGATACAAATAAGAAAATAAAAGACAAACAATTAAGATACAACAACAGGCGCAACTTCGAATGGGGCTGGAAATTCATCAGCCCCAGGTCTGCTGGAACAACCAGGTCTTAGTGGCTTTGCGGAAAGCTGGAAGGGTGGTGAGGGTCCGGATCTCAACGGGGAGATCGTTTCAGAGGGCCGGAGCAGCCACAGAGAAGGCCCTCCCCCGGGGAGTTGCCAGTCGACACTGGCCGGCAGATGGGATTCGGAGGAGGCCTAATCTGTGGGATCTGATAGGTCTTAGGGAGGTAATTGGCAGGAGGCCGTCTCTCAAGTACCCAGGTCCGATACCATGTAGGGCTTTAAAAGTAACGACTAGCACCTAGCACTAGAATTCACAGTCGCCTGCTTTCTAGGCCAGCACCTTAACTGCTACACCAAGCTAGCACAAACTAGCAAATTGTGTAATTTGCCACATAAACCATAGAATCCTGTACAGCTTTCCTTGGTGAATTAATTGAAAGCATGGCGTTAAGACAAAAAATGCACCGAATTGTACTCATTTCAGCACCTTATTATATTCTTTCAAGTTGGTCTTGTATCATGTCAGCAGTGCAATAATAATGCATTACTCAATATTTCTAGTGGAATAGATGAGATATGAGATTGGATCATAATTGGATCTCTCAGTATATCTCAGTTCAGAAAAACTCAGGTATTGGGTCTGCCATATACTTCACAGAAAAATATAGTATGTTTGTGAAAGTGTAGAGAGGGCATAGGAATTGTTGAATATTTTGAAAGACCTCTCTGCAGAAGTATGAAAAAGGGAAAGGCTTTGTCGTTTATGGTCCATAATACATTGAGGAGGGTGAGTAGAACTTAGTATGGGTGTGCTCCAGTGGTGGGTTTCAAATTTTTTTAGAACCTATTCTGTAGGAGTGGCCTGTTTTGTGGGAGTGGCTCGGCGGTCATGTGACCGGGCGGGCATGACTTGGTGGGCGTGTGACTGGGTGGGTGTGGCCAACTTGGAAAATATGGTGAAACTCACTTAACAATGCTCTTGCTTAGTAACCAAAATTTTGGGCTCAATTGTGATCATAAGTTTTCTTTCTTTCTTTCTTTCTTTCTTTCTTTCTTTCTTTCTTTCTTTCTTTCTTTCCTTCCTTCCTTCCTTCCTTCCTTCCTTCCTTCCTTCCTTCCTTCCTTCTGTCTCTCTCCCCCTCTTTCTTTCTTTCTTTCATCTCGCTCTCCCACTTTCTTTTTCTTTCTTTTTCTTTTTTTTCTTTCTCTCTTTCTCTTTCTATCTCTCTCTCTCTTTTTTCTCTCACTCTCCCTCCATTCCTTCCCTTCCTTTCTTGTGTGTATCTCTCTCCATTCCTTCCTTCCTTCCTTCCTTCCTTCCTTCCTTCCTTCCTTCCTTCCTTCCTTCCTTCCTTCCTTCCTTCCTTCCTTCCTTCCTTCCTTTTGGAACGGGTTCCAAAAGGTACACTAAATTTCACGAACCGGTTCTGGCGTACCGGTGCGAACTGGAAGAGCAATAGCAATAGCAATAGTAGTTAGACTTATATACCGCTTCATAGGGCTTTCAGCCCTCTCTAAGCGGTTTACAGAGTCAGCATATTGCCCCCAACAACAATCCGGGTCCTCACTTTACCCACCTCGGAAGGATGGAAGGCTGAGTCAACCCTGAGCCGGTGAGATTTGAATAGCCGAACTGCAGAACTGCAGTCAGCTGAAGTAGCCTGCAGTGCTGCATTTAACCACTGCACCACCTCGGCTCTTAAAGAAACCCACCCTTGGTGTGCTTGGGGGTGAAATTCAGCAGGTTCTGGAGAACTGGTAGCGGGAATCTTGAGTAGTCAGATAACCAGCAAATACCACCTCTGGCTGGCCCAAGAGTGGAGTGGGAATGGAGATTTTGCAGTATTCTTCCCCTGCCACACCCACCAAGACATGCCCACAGAACCAATCGTAAAAAAAATTAAATTTCACCACTGGGTATGCTACTAATATTTTAGGAAGGAAATTCCAGATTACTACCAACAGGGTGGAGAAAAGGCTGAAAGCATTAAACTGTCAAAGCCAAATACATAAAGTTTTGTAAATATGATTTTTTTTCCAAATTTGCAGATAAGGGCCATTGTTTGCTAACCGTATTGTTTATGATTGCACGTTGATCTCTACGTAAAGGAGAACTTTCTGCTTGATATAGTTAGTTTATTGGTTTTGTTTCGTATGCCGCCCACTCCCGAAGGACTCCGGGCGGCTTACAATAAAAGGGGAAGGGGATAAATAAGACAATACAAAATTTAAAATACAACAACATTCACAATTAAAGTGGGGCTGGATACTTCAACAGCCCCAGGCCTGCCGGAACAGCTAGGACTTAGTAGCTTTACGGAAGGCCGGGAGGGTAGTAAGGGTCCGGATCTCCACGGGGAGCTCGTTCCAGAGGGCCGGAGCTGCAACAGAGAAGGCTCTGCCCCGGGGGGTCGACAGCCCGCATTGGCTGGCAGATGGAATCCGGAGAAGGCCTAGTCTGTGCGATCAAATCTGTCTTTGGGAGGTAATTGGCAGGAGGCAGTCTCTCATATATGAGATGCTTCCATAGAAAGTGAATCCACAGTCCCGCAGATTTGCTCAGAGAAGCTATTGTTTCTGTCGCGCATAGTCATTTTTTTGACTACTTGGGAGTCTTTGTCTTCTTTTCATAAAGAAAAAGACATTTCTTGGATTCAATAAGAACTTTAAAAGTGACAATACCAGTAGGAAGTTGCACAAACAAAATCTGCAGACACAGAAATTCCTTTTTTTCTATATAGAATGCATGCTCTGAACACTACACTTAGAAACTGTAGCTATGGCAGCAGGGAGATTTTCTTGGAATTGCTTACAGCTCTTTCATTGTTAGCATTTTCATTTGTCCTGACAGCTGGAACCAAAGCTTTCTTGTAATGCCTGCCTCCTTTTGTAGTTCTGATCTTGCCCTTTCCACCCCAACTTTAAATCTCCCCCCCCCCCGAACCTTCCATTTGGCCTAAGATCTTGGTTTTTGTAAGGACTTTCTTCTAGAGTGCACCTATGATTTCAATGACTCTGTCAAGCCAATCAGAAACCTTCCAGGGAAATATAAATAGCAGCAGGATATAGAGAAGCATTGCCTACTGACAGGCCACTAGATTAAAGCATTCTTAAAAAATGAATGCAGTTTTTGGTAAAAGGGAATAATAAACTAGATAGGTGGAAATTGGGAAATCAGCCTTAGAAAATAAACTAGCAAGAACTGGCACAGTTTACTGTTGTGGCCCAGCAGGAGCCGTTGGAGCTGCCACCAGACTCCGACAGCGAGGGGCCCTATGAGACAGCCCTGGAGGATGTGGAGGACCCTGGACAGGGTTCCGACTCCAAGCAGGGTGGAGAGAGGCTGTTTGGCCACCAGGAGCCTTGGACCAGTGGGGAGGAGACAAGGGAGAGTGATCCAAAAGCCAGCAGTGAGTTGTTCCTGGATGCATGCCATTGAAGAGCTACTGGGCATCAGGAACAATTACGCAATTACAGGAGGTAATTACACTCAGCTGGTGGTCATTAGGCTCCTCTCCAGACTATAAAAAAGACTGCTTGTGCCACACCTTACTTGCAGAAGTCAACACTTTGACTAAAGAGAAACTAATTTGGCAGGCTGGATTGCTGCCAAGGTTTGTCTGAGTTGCTGCCAAGGTTTGTCAGACTTGCTGCCAAGGTCCTTATCTGTTTGTTTGTTTGGCTTTCAGCCACCGAGATTCTGGTCTTGTTATTAAAGGACATTCCATTTAAGCTTGTCTTGGTTTTCGTTACTGGACAGAGGAGGAGGGGGTCAGAACAGTTTAGTTAGCTGGATATGTGTTATGAATTTAGAAGCCCCTTGTTCAGCCACAAATAAATTAGAACATTTTGCAGACTTTGTGAACCATCTCTAATCTCAGCCTGATAGTACCAGAAACATCCATTGGGGGAAGGGGCAGATGCATTAAAAAAAATCAAGATGGCACCCATAAGCCTATGGTTAAATTCTCATCCCTTTTTATGTAAAGAAGGGGCAAGAATTCAATTCTAGGGTTGCAGCCCCCATTGTGAGCTTTTGGGCTTCCCTTGCAGAGACAAAGGGAGAACACTGACTTTCCTTCCTACAGGATTCCAAGGATTCTGAGATAGTGAGCTATTCTGACCCCCCTCATTTCACACCAAAGCACTCCAAGCCAAAGATACTTTACGGAATTTATTAATAGACAGGTCCTTGGCAGCAAACTGGTACAGATAAGCCGTGGCAGCAATCCAGCCTGTCAAGCTCACAATACTGTTCTCTAACATTAGTTAATGCATTGACTTCTGCAAAAGGGGTGTGTGTACAAGCATTCCTTTTATAGTCTGGAGAGGAGCCTAATGACCACCAACTGAGTGCAATTACCTCCTGTAATTGCGTAATTGTTCCTTACGCCTATTAACTCTCCGGTGCCGGGCATCCAGGAACAACTCCCTTGGCTCCTCCCCACTGCTGACGTCCGGATCACACTCCCTTGTCTCCTCCCCACTGGTCCAAGGCTCAGGCACCTCCTGGTGGCCAACCAGCCTCTCTGCCCTCTGCCCGTACCGGGGCGTACCGCCTGCAACCCACCACTGGAACTGGTACAAAAGACTGAATATTTTAGAGCACTTCATAGTTGCTGCCATTCCTTGGTTCTCTGTTGGCATAGGTTATGGGCCGAGGTGGTGCAGTGGTTAGAGTTCAGTACTGCAGGCCACTTCAGCTGACTGCTATCTGCAGTTCGGCGGTTCAAATCTCACCGGCTCAAGGTTGACTCAGCCTTCCATCCTTCCGAGGTGGGTGAAATGAGGACCCAGACTGTGGGGACGATATGCTGACTCTGTAAAACCGCTTAGAGAGGGCTGAAAGCCCTATGAAGCGGTATATAAGTCTAACTGCTATTGCTATTGCTATTTGCACCTTAGACAGAAATGATACAAGGGACCTACACATATTGCTTAAGGTGAGGCTAGCAGCAATAAAGTAGTATATTGTAAACCCACTTATGTGTCTAATGTGTCATGCAACCTGAGACAGGAATCAATAGCTAGGTGAATGTGAACCATTTCTCAAATCAATGATACTGAAATATTAAAAGGAGTCTTGCATTAATAACAAAGCAGAGTGAAGAACACTTAATTATTTCAAGAAATATTTTGCTGCAAGAAGAGCCTAAAAGCCCTAGTGTGGATGATTGCTATCTACTTACCAGCAAGAAGCGTATTTTGAATAGGTAACAAAATAAAAACTGTCTAACGAACTGCTGAATTGTCAACACAGTGCTAATTATCTTATGAGAAACTGACTTTTATGAAAAAAAATAAGGAATGTATGAATAAGCAACTAAGCTTCAGGGATTGGTCCCAGCTTAGTTAAGTTGACATAAAGTGCTTCAAAGCTGAATGGGGGGTAAAAGGGATACAATATAGAATGAACATCAAATCCCAAACATTTGGAATGAAACAAAGAGTTCTCTTAGGACCAAACCCATGCAAACCAATATTTGCTAATTAGACACTAATTTGGAAATAAATAGTCTGCCTATTGGCTTACCTTTATTATAAATTGTGCTCAGGGAATGGAAATGAATCTTCTGTTGCTTTCTTTAACTTCTCCTGTCCAGCTGTGTGAAGTTGCTTTTCTCCACTTGATTTATTCCTGTTACTGGACTTTGATTTTGGAAAGCAATAGCAGGCTCATGATGGCAACTTTCTGTTTAGTTTCTACATCAAGTAATATGCTTACTGTTGAACCCAATTAGTGAGTTTTGAAATAAAGTTGTGGACCATGACTGAAGAGTTGGAATTAATTGCACAAAGTTGCACGAAATCTGTACCAATGCAGTATATTCAGAAAGCTTTTCAAGTTTAATGTTTATCAAATGCTCTACAATAATGAATTTGGGATTAAATGACACTTGGCTCTCCCTTTAAAAATAATGGAGAAGACAAGGTTTTAATTGTTCATTAATTTGGAGAACTTGGAGGTATGAAAGGGAGAGTACAGCAATATCATTAGAATGGTTCTTTTCCTCCAAAAATGTTTTCCATTTCCTTATTAGATTCTTGTTCTTCATAGCTCAATTGCAATTTCGGAATCATGTTTTGCTCGAAGTTTGCCTTTCCTCAATAGCAATAGTATTTCGTACAACTGGAACAGTGGTGGGTTTCAAAAATTGTTCGAACCTACTCTGTGGGTGTGGCCTCCTTTGTGGGAGTGGCTTGCTACCCATGTGACTGGATGGGAATGGCTTGCCGCCCATGTGACCGGATATGAAGATGCCATCAACACTTGTCAGAACCACCTTAAATTACGTCACACACAGCACTGGCATGCATAAGAATATGAGGTAAACTTGTTTTTTAAAAGGCATCTTTGGTTTGCGTTAAAACGACTTCAACACACGCAATGTTCTGATTGCACCACAAACGCAGTAGTCATCCTTACCTTTCACAGAGGCACTGAGTTTTATAAATATGAGCATGATAGTGTAGAATAATCATATCCAAGGACCAGGGGTGAGTTTCAAAAAATTGTTGGAACCTCTTCTGTAGGTGTGGCCTGCTTTCTGGGTCCACTGGTGGAACCTCTTCTAACCGGTTTGGTAGACTTGATGAATCGGTTCTACCGAATAGGTGCGAACTGGTAGGAGCCCCCCTCTGAACTGGAAGGACTAGAAAATGTCAGTGAAGGTATGCAAAATAATTTAGGAGTAGGACTGTACTTTTACTGAACCAATGCTGATCCCTCCCAATTTGATTATTTTCCTAATTTAAATCCCATGTCTGTATTGTCAAACCAAAATGTACTCATACAGTTTTGCACTGGGTAATATTTTCTTCAGTCCGGGTTGAAATATGTGGGACAGAAAAGATGTATGTTGACAACCACATTTGTTAAGCAGTGCATTTAAACTGGTTATTTGCATTGGAAAGGAAAAGTAACTGCAGTTTCCTGACACTAGTTTCCTTCTGAAAATCATCTACCTCAAAAGTGCAATAAATTTTTCAGAGGCAACTAGCAATAGAGGAGATTTTCAACAAAACAACAGAAAGATCCTAGCTGAATTGGGGCCATGAAACTGGTTTTTTTTCTTTCAAATCCAACTACACAACTGAAAGAAATTTTTATTCCAGATAAGCTGCTTTCTCTACAATGCATTTTATTATGTTAATTCATGTGTTACCTAGATATTAATATCTTTTTATTGGTCTTTAGCCAGTGGTGGGATTCAAATAATTTAACAACCGTTTCTCTGCCCTAATGACCAGGTGGGTAGGCGGGGCTTAGTGGTCATGTGACCGTGTGGGCGTGGCCAACTCAACATTATTCAGGTCGATGGGCACTTTGCCTAGCTGTTACAATGTAATAAGGGTTAACCGGAGAGGCAGTTTCTGTAAGCAAGGCAATAAAGATTAAGCTAGAAACAACACCAGAATGCCTCCCTTACAGGATTAGCCCTGTAAAGCAGAAAAACACCAAATGAAGATTTCTTCCAACAATCGGTTCTCTGAACTACTTAGAAAGTTACCAACCGGTTCTCCCAAATAGGTGCGAACTGGCAAAATCCCACCACAGTCTTTAGCCCTTTTTGAATGAGGGAGATCCATCTAACCAAAAGGTTATACACTAGGAAACATCTCTGTGTCCCAGACTGACCCATGTCCCTTTACTGTTAGAGTAGGCTGCATTCAACTGTACACCTTTTCTGTCATACTAAAAAGCATTATATGAAGGCCTTGATTGATAGACAGCATAACCCAGTAATCATTGGCATATTTAGTAATCTTGAAATATGGAGAGAACATCACTTGGAATATAAGAGGAATGAATGATAAAAAGCATGAAAGCATGAAAGAAATTAAAGAAAAATATATTTGTGATGTGTCTATAAAACTAAGATAATAGGAAAGAATATAGTACATATGAATGTAAGCACTCTGATCCTTTGGAGCAAAGTGGATGAATACATCCAGGGAAATGAAGATGCATATTTAACCTTGAATGAAAGGACTAAAGTGGATTTTTGAAATTATGAATTTGTGCCATGCAGGTTGTTATAGATAAGTACAGTGCGAAATAGGAATCCACAGATAGGGGAGATACCATTCCAAACAATGAATTAAATCCAGTCAGTAGAAATATAGAGGATTATAGGTAGGGTTTGAGACAATAGTGTAACATTCTGAATGAATATGATGGAGGGCTGGATATTTGGGTATCTGGACATGAATGGATGAATGGGATATGACAGTATGGAAAAATAATTGGGTCATTGGAGACCCAAGAATGAATATGAAAATATAAGCAAAATAAGGTATTGATCATGTATGAAAAATTATTCAAAATACATGTGTCTCCAGACAGCGTGAATGAAAAAAAGGATATTAAAAAAGAGGATACGGAAGCTGCTTGGAAGTGAATGAAAAGAAATGAACAGAAAGGTGTGGTGGTGTTGTACTCATATGAAATATGAAAAAGTATGCTCGATGCAATTAAATGAAAGAGGCTGTGAGTGAAAAAATGCATATAAAAGAACAATCATTTCAAAAAGGGCGAGAGAAGAATAGCGTTGACAGAAAAAAAAATAAGAGTCAAAGAGAATAAGGAATAGTTAAGGATCATTTGTGGTAATGTTAAAGGTGTGTTGATTGATGATGTGATATATGTGCAGTTTGTATGCAGATGGTGCCATACATGAATGATTTGCAGCAAAATATGAACAGATTGTATGATGAAATGAAAAGTATATATCTAAGCATTCATGGATCAATGATCAATACCATTGTACGTACAGGGCAGGAAAAATGAGCAAAGTTGTAAATACATGGCAAAAAATTAGAAAAAGCACATGAATTTGTATAACTCCTTAAATGTTAAAATGGTTAAGAGATGCAAAAGCTAGTAAAGAGGTAATCGTTTGGGCAGTGAATAAATATTGAGAAGAGTGAAAATAGTAGTTTGTTAGTTTGAGTGTCTCTCGAATTTTTATATGGAAATGAGAGTTGGGCTAAGAGAAATGTGGAAGTAATTTGAATGCAGCAGGAATAGGGTGCTTAAGAAGTATGAGTGGCAAAATAAGAAGTGATAGGGTCAAAAGTGAATGGGTAATGAATAAATATGGATTGAATGAGTGACAAGTATGAAACAGGTACCTGAGCTTGATGTCGTTTAGTTTCAAAGAGAATGAATGAGGATCTGTTTGCAAACAAAAAAATATGTGACCAAAGAGTGAATTGGTCAAAAGGAAAGGGAAGACAGGAGAAGAAAGGTGTGGTTGGATGCAGTTGTTGAGATTCTCAAAAATGGGAGGTGGAAAAAAATATACGAAATAAAAGTCGATGCATCAAGCAAGGAAGTTCAGCTTGAAAAGCAAAAGAGGGAGATACAGTGAATAGTGTTAATGGAAACCAGATTTTACGTAAAAGCTGTATCCCAGAAGCCATAGGATCCTCCAAAATAAAAACAAGATCATTGGCAAAAGCCTAGACCTTAAATTCCTGAGCTTTAGCTCATAACCCTTTAATTTGTATATCACTCCTCACTATTCTAAGAAGGGGTTCTAATGTAAGGATAAACAGTAGGGGGGATAATGGGCATCCTTGTCTTGTGCCTTTACCAATCTCAATAGCAATTTTGGAAATCTACTACCATACCATCGGAAGATGCCATAATTAAAAAGATTTATGAGTGTGCAGAAATGGACAGAATGATGGGTTGGCTGAGGGACAAAGGAGAAACGGAACATTATCTTAGCTGGAACCTATGGTATATGTGGGCGACAAGGAGAACAGCAGGGACTTAAAACTGGGAAAGTTAAAATAGCAGTTGTTAACAATGGGAACTATATGAGCCGAGGTGGCGCAGTGGTTAAATGCAGCACTGCAGGCTACTTCAGCTGACTGCAGTTCTGCAGTTCGACTGTTCAAATCTCACCGGCTCAGGGTTGACTCAGCCTTCCATCCTTCCGAGATGGGTAAAATGAGGACCCGGATTGTTGTTGGGGGCAATATGCTGACTCTGTAAACCGCTTAGAGAGGGCTGAAAGCCCTATGAAGCGGTATATAAGTCTAACTGCTATTGCTATTGCTATTGCTAACTAAAAGTGAACATGGGTATTAGAATAGATCCCTAAATTTCATAATGAGAAGATGCTGGTTAGAGACTAAACAATGAGGAAGAAAAAAGAAATGTTGGGCTGTGTCACCGGGGGGGGGGGGGAGGGGAGGGTTTGTATGTTTAAAGTTGTATTTGTATTTGCATGTCTTATTAAAAAAATGTATAACCAATAAAGACTATTAAAAAAAAACCAGATTAAGGAATGTTTCTTTTTCTTTAAGGCAGACCTTCCATTTCTTTGATTTACTATTTATTATTTCATTTCTGGCCTCTTCATAATGTTGCTCACCCCAAAATGAAATGGTGTGATGCAGTGGTGGGTTTCAAATTTTTTTTGAACCTACTCTGTGGGTGTGGCCTCCTTTGTGGGAGTGGCTTGCCGGCCATGTGACCTGATGGGAGTGGCTTGCCAGCCATGTGTTCTCTCTCTCTCTCTCTCTCTCTCTCTCTCTCTCTCTCTCTCTCTCTCTCTCTCTCTCTCTCTCTCTTTCCTTCCTTTCTTCTCTCTGTCCCTTTTTTCTTTTTTTCTTTCATCTCCCTCACTTTTTCTTTCTTTTTTCTTTTTTCTTTCTTTCTTTCTTCCTTTCTTTCTCTTTCTCTTTCACTCTCTGTGTGAGTCTGTCTGTCTGTCTGTCTGTCTGTGTGTGTATGTGTCAGTGGTGGGTTTCAAAATTTTTTGGAGCCTCTTCTGTAGGTGTGGCCTGCTTTCCGGGTCCACTGGTGGAAACTCTTCTAACCGGTTCGGTAGATTTGACGAAGCGGTTCTACCGAATAGGTGCGAACTGGTAGGAACCCATCTCTGGTGTGATGGGTATATTTGTGTGGATAAAAGTTTTTAAAAATGGATGTTTTTATAGCATTTCAATGCCAAAGGTTTTTGTTTTGGATGGAGGGTGATTGAAAGAGGGATTGGTATATTTGATTTCAGTAATGGTTCTGAAAGCCCATTCCCCATTCTGGTCCAAGAATTGTTGTGACCATATATGTAGGTTTTTTTGTGCGTTGCTTATTTTTCTGCATTGGAATTCCAGGATTTCAAAATTGATTCATAATATGTCCCATCACGTTGTTGTCAACTCTTAGCTACCACATAGATAGATTTTCTCTATGGTGATCTGTCCATAACCGGGTCTTTCAGGTGTTCTAAAAGTGATTTTAAAATAGCAAAACACCATTTGGAACCTCTTTTCCTCTATTATCTCTTCGCCCTTACATGCAACAAACTGTCATTTCTGAGTATATTCAGAGATGGATCATCTATCTGAAATTATTTGCGAAAAATGATTCCTGTATACCAACACGCCAGTATGACAATACACATTTGAAAGAGAAAAGGCAATTGTGAGTGTTTTAGCCAAGATGCTTCAAAGCATTGTCCTCCTGGAGTCATTTCTTTTCGCATCAATCAGCTTTAGCTGACTTCATGAATCCTGTGATTAAAGATGTTATTGCAAATAATACCTTACTTTGTTGTTGGAATACTGATAGGTGATATTATTCTCCTACTTGCATATCATATCATATACACATACACCCTTTCATACAGAAAGATAAGCACAAAACAGCAGATGTTCACCACTATCAGGTTTCCCAGCAGAATGAAAATAGGAAGAATGAGAATAGGGAAGTGGAATGTGCAATGTTATTTCTTGCAGTAAGGCAGTTAACAGGAATAAAGTGTGTGTGTGTGTGTGCATGCACGCACTACATTGTACTTCAATAGCAATAGCAATAGCAGTAGACTTATATACCGCTTCATAGGCCTTTCAGGCCTCTCTAAGCGGTTTACAGAGAGTCAGCATATTGCCCCGAACAATCTGGGTCCTCATTTTACCCACCTCGGAAGGATGGAAGGCTGAGTCAACCCTGAGCTGGTGAGATTTGAACCGCTGACCTGCTGATCTAGCAGTAGCCTGCAGTGCTGCATTTAACCACTGCGCCACCTTGGCTGCCTAATGTTGAATGTTGAATGCAAGTTGTGTTTTTATCATTTTATTTTATTCACATATTGTTTGTTTTTGCATTTCACCCCCTTCCCTATGATTGTAAGCCGCCCTGAGTCCCCTCAGGGAAAAGGGCGGCCTATAAATTCTAATAAAATACTCTAAAAAAAAATACTCTTCACTGCAAAAAAGCAATGACACAACATTAAGATGGCCCATGTTTGGCCTTTTTAAGTGTACAGCTTGAGAGAGAAGTCACTTGATTTGCCATCATACTTTTATGAATTCAAATTTCAAATTCAAATTTAATGAATTTGTATGCCGCCCAATCCCGAAGGACTCCGGGCGGCTTACAGAATACAAACTCTAAAAAGGATAAAAATTAAAAATAGGGAAAAGGCAGATTAAAAAAGAAACACATCATGCACTCAACAGCCCCAGGCCTGCCGGAATAGCCAGGTTTTAGTAGCTTTTCGGAAGGCCGAGAGAGTGGGAAGGGTCTGGATCTCTGGGGGTGGGTCGTTTCATAGAGTCGGAGCAGCTACAGAGAAGGCCTCCCCCGAGGAGCCGCCAGCCGACATTGTCAGGTCAACGGCACCCGGAGAAGGCCCATCCTGTGAGATCTTATTGGCCGTTGGGAGGTATGTGGCAGAAGACGGTCTCGCAGATATCCGGGTCCTAGGCCATGTAGGGCTTTAAAGGTGATAACCAGCACCTTGAAGTGCGTTCGGAGACTGATAGGGAGCCCGTGCAGCTCGCGGAGGATAGGTGTAACATGGGTGTATCTCGGTACACCCGATATCGCTCGCGCGGCTGCTTTCTGGACCATGAAAACAAAGATGAGATCTGGCTATGTGGAATATGAATGTATGAGATTCTTGTATTTAGATCAGGCCCCTTTTCTGAGCTCTGGTTGCAACTGTTTATCTTAATAGCTATGATCTCAGTTTTGAAGTTACCTCTGGAAAAATTGAGGTTGTGGAGGAAAGTTGTTGGCCCTTTTCTTTCTAACATACTAAGTTTCGATGGAGAACAAATTCCACGTAGAAGTTTCAAACAATGCTTCATCTTCAGCATGAAATATGTCTGCCTAAGATTTTTTTCCAGTTACAGTTTTCAGCTATTTGATTCCTTTGTGTAAAACCATCTGGAAATGAAGCCAGTTTTTAAAAAAAAACACTTTCACCTTTCATCTGGGCTTCCATTTTGATCATGGTGATGGGTTAATTGGTGGCTTCTCATGTTTCCTTACCTTCCTAAACCGGTAAAAATGAAAAGAAGAAAACCACACTAACCACTTCTATTGTTGTTTGGGTTTTAAGATCAAATTGGCACAATTTTTGGTAATTTCAATTTTTAACTGCTCCTCTCATCAGAGAACTTGTAACAAACGAAAATGATTTTAGCAATAGCAATAGCAGTTAGACTTATATACCGCTTCATAGGGCTTTCAGCCCTCTCTAAGCAGTTTACAGAGTCAGCATATTGCCCCCAACAACAATTCGGGTCCTCATTTTACCCACCTCGGAAGGATGGAAGCCGGTGAGATTTGAACAGCCGAACTGCAGAACTGCAGTCAGCTGAAGTACCCTGCAGTGCTGCATTTAACCACTGCGCCACCTCGGCTCTGATTTTGAATGACAGGGGCCAGTGACAGGAGGGAAAAGGGCATTTTTGATACAGTGCACAGTTTGTATTGAATCTGGTGAACTGAACAATAGCACAAGCTAATATAAATCTGAAAATACTTTTTATTCATAGCAAGAAAACATCAGTAGAGGTTGAGTCCTCAATTGTCTAGGGTTGAACAAAATACAATATAATGTGTTCCTGTACTCAAGAAATGTTCAGAGGCCTGCTTTAGAATTGGGAGAGGCTGGTCATGTGAACCAGCTCTAAGATGCTGATTTTGCAATATTGGATAAAGAAATCCAGGTTTCTTTGATGACACTGTTTGAGAAAAGTGAATTTTTGATGTTATGGTTGCTTTGAATATGCCGACTCATGTTTCTGAATCTAAATTTATTTTCTACCATGAACCCAAAGAATATGTTTAGCATTTATCATTCTTATACATTTATTATTTCATTTAATAGGTTATAATATACAGTTTGGGTTGCTTTGTTTACCATCCCTTCCTCCTGTTGTAACACCACCTTATTTTCCCTTTCTTTTCTCCCTCCCTCCCTTCTCTACTTTCTTCCTTCCTCCTCTCCTTTCCCTTCCTTCTTCCTGTACCTTTCTCCTACTCCTGCTCTTCCTCTTCCCCTTCCTACCCTCTCTCCTCCTCTTTCTCTCCTTTCCATCCTCCTCTCCTTACCTCTTTCTTTCCACCCTCTCTCCCTTCTCTACTTCCTTCCTTCCTCCTCCTTCCCCTTCCTTCTTCCCTTACCTCTCCTTTACTCCTGCTCTTCCTCTTTCCCTTCCTACCCTCTCTCCTTCCTTTTCTCTCCCTTCCATCCTGCTTTCCTTTCCCTTTCCTTTCTCCCTCCCTCCCTTCTCTACTTTCCTCCTTCCTCCTCTCCTTCCCCTTCCTTCTTCCCGTACCTTTCTCCTACTCCTGCTCTTCCTCTTCCCCTTTCTACCCTCTCTCCTCCTCTTTCTCTCCTTTCCATTCTCCTCTCCTTACCTCTTTCTTCTTTCCCCCATTGTAACCAAACGACATGCTGTATGTGATGATGGGGTTTTTTTGTGTTGTTTTTTTTTCATTGTTGTGTGTATGTGTTGTCTATGTAATAAAAATAAAAAATTTCTTTAAAAAAAAGAATATGTTTAGCTTTCACATGAACACATACACACAGACATAATTTGGATTTGAAGGACTATTCTACTATCAGGGTGTCTGAATACAATTTGATAAGGATTTTTCTGTTCATGTACATGAAACACATTAGATGGTCTGATGTTCTTTCTCAAGGTGGCGCAGTGGTTAAATGCAGCACTGCAGGCTACTGCTAGATCAGCAGGTCAGCGGTTCAAATCTCACCGGCTCAGGGTTGACTCAGCCTTCCATCCTTCCAAGGTGGGTAAAATGAGGACCCAGATTGTTGTTGGGGGCAATATGCTGACTCTCTGTAAACCGCTTAGAGAGGCCTGAAAGGCCTATGAAGCGGTATATAAGTCTACTGCTATTGCTCTCATCTCTTCTATGTTGACTTGGTTTCACTGACTCCCCAAAGGATGTGGGTGATAGAAAATATATGATGACATGCAATTTGATCAATTTGGGAGCCTTTTCTCTTGATATCTGGATCATGTTTAACTCCTCAATGATTTTAAGCTACAACTGCTCTTGGAAATAACATTCCACATAGCATAATATAAAATCCCGCCAGCATATGTAAATTATTACATGACAAAGATCTATAAATCTCACTCAGCATGCAGAAACTCTGAACGTAATGATCTGTTTTTACCAGCCTCGTGGGCATTATCCTGTTGACGTATATGCAGGGAATGAAGGATAAATTTTGAATAATGCAGTCTTCAGGCATTTTCGGGGTGCATTGTAACCACAAGCTCTCCTTTTGGAGAGGCCTATAGATTTGCACTAATTTAGATGCTTTTGAAAATGGGACATTCAAGCAAGCTGTTTACAGCTGCTTCACCCCAGGAAAAAACAACCGAAATGATCTCATCACTGCAGAATTCCATTTCTGGGGTGGAGCTCTGGTGTTTAAAGAGCTCTTTCTACAGATTGTACATAAATGAAAACTTCTAAGCACCCATCATCTTGCTCCCACCATTGCTTTCATATTTATTAACTTACGTATGGAGCAGTGGTGGGATTCAAATAATTTAACAACCGGTTCTCTGCCCTAATGACCATCTGGGTAGGTGGGCCTCGGTGGTCATGTGACTGGGTGGGCGTGGCCAACTCAAGGTCACTCACGTCAATGGGCGTTTTGCTTTAGCTGTTACAATGTAATGTGGATTAACCAGAGAGGCAGTTTCTGTAAACAGGTCAATAAAGATTAGGCTAGAAACAACACTAGAATGTTTCCTTCCTGCCTTCCTTACAGGATTAGTCCTGTAAAGTAGAAAAAACAAAACAAAAGGAGATTTCTTCCAACAATCGGTTCTCTGAACTACTTAGAAAGTTACCAACCGGTTCTCCCGAATAGGTGCGAACCGGCTGAATCCAACCACTGGTATGGAGTCAATACATGCAAATGGATATGATTTCCCTAAAAGAGGGTTTCCTTTTTCACAGAAAGAAACAACACATACACCATTTATCGATTTTTAGGAGACAAGGGCAACTTGACTGAATAACACAGACCACTTAGGACAATGGAGAACTGCTACAAATAGAGTGAAAGGCAATAATTGTTGCTAAATGAAGAAAATACCCAGTCTGTATGAGTTATAAAAAGAAAAGGAGAAGAAAAATGAAGACATAAGACTTGGCTTTAATTAGAGGGTGATGATTCCCATCCTGTTTTCTGGGAAACTGATTGGGAAATTCACAACAAGAAAATTGGTACAGCCAGGCCTTCCTGAAGGTCACCTCACCCACCAGCCATTATCAATCATCCCCAGAAGTATGAAAAGGCTATAGTTGAGTGTATTTTAAATTCTCACTTCGCAGTAGACAACCTGAAAGGCCAGAGAACGTTGCCAGCTGGAACAAGTAGAATCTGCTGTAGTATAGACAGCTTCTATTCCATTCCAATTGATGTAATGTAATACGTGTTTCATAAACATAGAAAATGTATGAGAAATTGTAATATAGCACAATATCTATCTTGTGTGTGTAATAGAGCCCATTAATTTGCTATGCTATACATTTTTAATTGAAATTGCTTTGGAAACGGTGGCATTGATTATTTTTGCCTCTTTCCCCATATTTAATGAACCAGTGATTGTGCAAGTTAATTGATGATGTTAAATGCTTTCAGCTCCCATTTTTACAAAGGATGGGTGGGTGGGTGGGACATGTGCCAAATGGACTTCTTGCTGAAAGGAGGCACTGGCGGGGGAATAAGTATGGCTGTTTTTCTTTGATAATAACAGTATTTGATCTAATCCCCAGCCATATTATCCATATTTTACGTGCATGAGCAAGTTATTTAAGAACTAACTGCTCTTCCTATTTGCCGGAGGACATTTCTAACACCCATCTGTGCAAGAAATCCTATATCATATAGCAATAGCAATAGCAGTTAGACTTATATACCGCTTCATAGGGCTTTCAGCCCTCTCTAAGCGGTTTACAGAGTCAGCATATCGCCCCCACAGTCTGGGTCCTCATTTTTACCCACCTCGGAAGGATGGAAGGCTGAGTCAACCCTGAGCCGGTGAGATTTGAACCACTGAACTGCAGATAACAGTCAGCTGAAGTGGCTGCAGTACAGCACTCTAACCAGTCAGATGGTCCCACAAATCTCAAGTAATCAGCTCTCCTGGTATGTACTGTACATCTTAGGCTTACAGCATTACTTTGAATTTCATATTAATGATTCAATCAATCTATCTCCTAGATCAGTGTTTCTCAACCTTGGCAACTTGAAGATGTCCGGACTTCAACTCCCAGAATTCCCCAGCCAGCGAATGCTGGCTGGGGAATTCTGGGAGTTGAAGTCCGGACATCTTCAAGTTGCCAAGGTTGAGAAACACTGTCCTAGATAGATAGCTATTGTTTTGACCTAGCCTTCCTCAGCAGCATGAAGCCAGGTCCTCGTCCCGATAAACCCCTTTTACTTAATTCACAATGAATTCCTCTCCGGCAAAGTCTTTCCTCTCCCACAGTTTTTCAAGAAAGTTCACAATTACTGACCTTTATCAGGCTTGGAGAGTGGCCAGGCCGATATCTTTCAGGTACTGAAATACATGGCAAAAATGCAGGAATGAACTAATTGTCTCCTGCAAACTCCACTCCCCTTTTGCTCCTCTTTTATTCTCTATGGGAGGGGCTATTCACTGTCCACCTGTGGTCTTACTCCCAAGTCGACCCTTGTTCCTTAGCTGTTGCCTTCATCTGGCAACTCTGTCCATGCGCACACTGGGAACAGGCTCCAGCTGTTCGTCTGCCTCACTGATGTCTGACTCTGAAGGCAGCTGATAACTGTCAGACAGCCCTGGCCCCATTTCTGCCTCTGACACAGCCTTCATCAGAGTCTTCGACAGATTTCAGGACTGGCCCATGTTCCTCCCCAACCTCCTCACTGTCCAAATCTGGTGGGGCACAACAACTATCTAGATAGATAGCTCCAATCCATCTGTAATCTGTTATTTAACAAATTTAACTAATTCGGAGGAGAGCCTTCTCGGTGGCAGCTCCAACCCTATGGAACGAACTCCCCGTGGAGATTCGTACCCTCACCACCCTCCGCCCGGAGCCAAGGTGGCGCAGTGGTTAAATGCAGCACTGCAGGCTGACTGCTAGATCAGCAGTTCAGTGGTTCAAATCTCACCGGCTCAGGGTTGACTCAGCCTTCCATCCTTCCGAGGTGGGTAAAATGAGGACCCGGATTGTTGTTGGGGGCAATATGCTGACTCTGTAAACCGCTTAGAGAGGCCTGAAAGGCCTATGAAGCGGTATATAAGTCTACTGTTATTATTATTGCTCCAGACCTTCCGCACAGCCCTTAAAACCTGGCTGTCCCGACAGGCCTGGGGTTAAAGATATTGACCCCACCCGAATTGTATGAATGTTGTGCTTTTAACGATGTATTGTTTTATGTGTTTAACATGGTTTGTCCTCCCTCCCCCTGAACTGTGAGCCGCCCTGAGTCCCCCCAGGGAAAAGGGCGGCATACAAATAAAATTATCTATCTATCTATCTATCTATCTATCTATCTATCTATCTATCTATCTATCTATCTATCTATCTATCTATCTATCTATCATCTATCTATTCAACTAAATAACATGGATTGTATAATGCTTTACATATTTTTTTACATCTCTGACAGAAAATCTAAACTAGAGGACATTATGATCCTGCACGACACTAAATTCGGTGTGTTAGTTGCATGGTGTGAAGGTTGTCATTTAGATTTCTCTGCATGCTTCCTGATCTTTGCTTCGTCTCCCTTCTTTACTTAAAAGTGTCATTTTTAGGGAAGGGAGTTAGTGGTAACAAGCTTCAAGGGCTTTCTCTGGATGTGGATTTAAGATGAAATTGCAAAGTAAATAAATAGCTCACTCTGTTTATAAGTACCACAGAGGAATAATAACATGTAGAGAGGGCGCATGGGCTTATCACATCTGAAGTTTGCTAGTGATGGGCCAATAACAACAAAGCTGTTCTTTATATGTGATACATGGCATGATTTTATTTTATTTTTTAAAAATAGAGATATTTGTGGTTGTAAGAAAAGTTCAGTAGTCTAATATCGTTTGGTTATAGAGCCAAGGTGGCGCAGTGGTTAAATGCAGCACTGCAGGCTACTGCTAGATCAGCAGTTCAGCGGTTCAAATCTCACCGGCTCAGGGTTGACTCAGCCTTCCATCCTTCCGAGGTGGGTAAAATGAGGACCCAGATTGTTGGGGGCAATATGCTGACTCTCTGTAAACCGCTTAGAGAGGGCTGAAAGCCCTATGAAGCGGTATATAAGTCTACTGCTATTGCTATTGCTATTGCTATTGGTTTCCTTTACTATCAGCATCTTTCAAAAAAGGCCACAAGCAGAGGTCTTATGGAAAGCTTTATGTACTAGCATAATTGTGTCTTGGTGAGCTGGCTGGATTATACCGTTCTCAGTAACACTGGACATACTGTACTCGTTAAGAGGATGTTGGAGTTATGCAAATAATGCTGTAGCAAATTATTTTGATCTTTTGTTACTCTATGGTCAGGCCATATAATTCATGTTAGAATAGTTTGTTAAAGTAACAGACTTTGGTCTTTGGGAAATTTTGTTCTTAGAACTAAAAAAATTGTTCTTGCCAAATTGCAGTTTGTAAAGCCATTTAAAAAAAAAATCACATATCATTGATTGGTCTTCCAAACAGATTCTTCTTCTAATGTGTTACCTGGAATTTTCTTTGGTTTTAATTTTATATTTAGACTTTGTAAGCTGCTTTGAATGTTAAGGAGATACAAAGAGGCTTATCATAAAGAGGATAAGAACAAAAGGCATGAAGGGAAATGAAAGTAAGTGGAGAAGCAGAAAGTATGATTCCAGAAGGAGAAAGTATGGAACATAGGTTCATCTTCCAAGAGAACACTGGATTTGAACTTGCTTGGAACAGAATGAAAGGAATTATGTTATGATATGTCACAGAATGTTTATAATTACCTTAATGGGAAGCAGGCTTGGTAAAATAAAGAAGCAAAAGAGATTATGATGAGGAAAAAAAGCAGATAAGAGAATTATTAATGCCAAATAAAATGAAGGTTAGAGACAATATTTTGCAACACACACACAGACACACACACAAACACACACACACTTTTGCAACAAATATAATCCAAAAAAGCACATTGCTGCTAAGATTGAAAGAAGAAGAAAAGATTCAGAACAAATCTGTTATTTTGTGATGTCAGTTATTGTAAAATGTATGAGGAGACGCCTAGAGCACTTGTGGAGGTCCGATAAATCCGAACCGAGCACTCTTAACAACCTGCACCAAGGATTACATCAGGGCACTTAGGGCAGCAAAGAGATCTTATATTGCCACCTTGGTTGCGTCCGCCGAGTCTCGTCCAGCCGCCCTGTTTAGGATAACCCGCTCCCTCTTAAATAAGAGGGATACGGGGGACCCCTTGCAGGGTAGGGCTGAGGATTATGCCCAGTTCTTGGCGGACAAAGTTGCTCGGTTTCGGTCGGATTTGGACTCCACCTTTGCAGAGCCAGCCGAGGCACGAGAGGACGAGTTGGTTGACCATCGCTGGGTTGAGTTTCAGGATGTTACTTCTGGGGACGTGGACAAGGCCATGAGGGCTGTGAGTGCCTCCACCTGTGTACTGGACCCGTGTCCCTCCTGGCTGGTTGCTAACAGCGGGGAGGTGACACGGGGCTGGATCCAAGCGGTTATTACCGCCTCACTTCGGGAGGGGCACTTCCCCGCCGCACTTAAAACGGCGGTGGTGAGACCCCTCCTGAAGAAACCATCTTTGGATCCAGCCGTACTTAACAACTATCGTCCAGTCTCCAACCTCCCCTTCATTGGGAAGGTTGTTGAGAAGGTGGTGGCCTACCAGCTCCAGCGGTCCTTGGAGGAAGCCGATTACCTGGACCCCTTCCAGTCCGGCTTCAGACCTGGTTACAGCACAGAAACCGCTTTGGTCGCATTGACCGATGATCTCTGGAGAGCCAGGGATGGAGGCTATGCCTCCATCTTGGTTCTCCTCGACCTCTCAGCGGCTTTCGATACCATCGACCATGGTATCCTTCTGCGACGACTGCGGGAGGTGGGGGTGGGAGGCACCGTTTTACGGTGGTTCTCCTCCTACCTCTCGGACAGGTCGCAGTCGGTGTTGGTCGGGGGTCAGAGATCGACCACGAGGCCCCTATCATATGGGGTGCCGCAGGGGTCGGTCCTGTCCCCCGTACTATTTAACATCTACATGAAACCGCTGGGCGAGATCATTCGGAAGCACGGGATAAGATACCACCAATACGCGGACGATACGCAGCTGTATCTGTCCGCCCCATGCCAACTCAATGAAGCGGTGGACGTGATGAACCGGGGTCTTGAAGCCGTTAGGGACTGGATGTGGGCTAACAAGCTTGTACTCAACCCAGAAAAGACCGAGTGGCTGTTGTGTTTCCCTCCCAAAAATTTGGCTAGTGTTCCAACGATCAGGCTGGGGGGTCAAAATTTACACCCCTCAGACAGGGTTCGCAACTTGGGAGTCCTCCTGGATCCACAGCTGACTTTTGATCACCACCTGTCGGCTGTGACCAGGGGGGCATTTGCCCAGGTTCGCCTGGTGCGCCAGTTGCGACCCTACCTGAATCGGGAGGCTCTCACAACAGTCACTCGCGCCCTCGTGACCTCTAGGCTGGAATACTGCAATGTGCTCTACATGGGGCTGCCCTTGAAGAGCATTCGGCGGCTTCAGCTAGTCCAGAATGCGGCCGCGCGAGTGATCGTGGGTGCACCTCGGTTCGCCCACATAACACCTATCCTCCGCGAGCTGCACTGGCTACCTGTTGGCCTCCGTGTGCACTTCAAGGTGCTTCTTACTACCTATAAAGCCCTTCATGGTAGTGGATCTGCGTACTTGGGAGACCGCCTTCTGCCAATTACCTCCTCTCGACCCATAAGATCCCACAGATTAGGCCTCCTCCGAGTGCCATCTGCCAGCCAGTGTCGGCTGGCAACTACGCGGAGGAGAGCCTTTTCTGTAGCAGCTCCGACCCTCTGGAACGATCTCCCCGTGGAGATTCGTACCCTCACCACCCTTCAGACCTTCCGCACAGCCCTCAAGATCTGGCTATCCCGCCAGGCCTGGGGGTAAAGACCATAGTTTGCCCCCGCCCGAATATTGAATGAATGTTGTTTGATCTTAGTTATATATTGTATTTTTATGTTATTGTATGTCTTCCCCTCCCATAAGTTGTTAGCCGCCCTGAGTCCCCTCAGGGAAAAGGGCGGCCTATAAATAAACGCAACCTAACCTAACCTAACCTATGAATGTGTGTGTATTAGGAATTTATTGTGCTTGGTTGATCTTGAGTAGCTATATGATGCAATGAACCAGAGGTGGGTTCCTACCAGTTCGCACCTATTCGGTAGAACCGGTTCGTCAAATCTACCAAACCGGTTAGAAGAGGTTCCACCAGTGGACCCGGAAAGCAGGCCACACCTACAGAAGAGGTTCCAAATTTTTTTGAAACCCACCACTGGTCCTTGGATATGATTATTCTGCACTATCATGCTCATATTTATAAAACTCAGTGCCTCTGTGAAAGGTAAGGATGACTACTGCGTTTGTGGTGCAATCAGAACATTGTGTGTGTTGAAGTTGTTTTAACGCAAACCAAAGATGCCTTTTAAAAAACAAGTTTACATCCTATTCTTATGCATGCCAGTGCTGTGTGTGAGGTAATTTAAGGTGGTTCTGACAAGTGTCGTCGGCATCTTCATCTCCGGTCACATGGGCGGCAAGCCACCCCCATCCGGTCACATGGGCAGCAAGCCACTCCCACAAAGGAGGCCACACCCACAGAGTAGGTTCGAACAATTTTTGAAACCCACCACTTCAATGAACAGTCATGACTATGAAATGGTTTGTTACTGAATGAAGTATGAGTCGCATATAAGTAAGGCATCTATGAGAATATATGGAATGCTTAGTGAATGGTTCAAGACTGAGCAGTGAATAAGACAGGAATGTGTAATGTCCCTCTTCTATTTTAATGTGTTTCTGGACAAAAGTATAAGTAATGCTTATGATGATGGTAGAAGTGTTTTGGTTTTGAGATGTTATTGTGTATGTGTTTTTGTATGCAGATGATGCTATGTTGAGCTGAGAACCCAAACAATTTGCCATAAAGCTTGAATTAATTGTATAACATAACAGACAGCATAAAACTTAATATTGTATCAAGTTGAATGGAGTGGATGAAATTCTTAAAGATACGTAAGAGATTTAAAGAATGAAAGGAGATATATGTGTCCGTCTATGGACATGGAAGGAACAATGAAAGCAAAGCCATCAACAATTAAGAGATGTGGTTAATTTTGTTGCTGTAAAATATACAGTATGTAGCATGTTTCTTTATCTCTATTCTGCATAATACTTATTTCCATGAAAGGACACCCCGATATGTTTGCATCATAATTGATATATGTATTAGATGCAAATGGTTGAAATAAAACGAAATAAAACAAGAACTCGGAGACTGGGCATGATAGAGCCAGTTATGAAGCATTTTGAAAGATGAAATGCTGTTGAGGATATATTAATCTACATTAAGCAATCCTAATTGCAGATGTGTTGACTATCTGTAAAAGAAAGATTCTTTTGGATTTTTTTTAAAAAAATATACCAGTTTACATCAGGCCTCTAGGTGGCAGTATTACTGTTCAGATGCCAAGAGATCCCAACCTATGTAAGCGGATGATATATATACTGTATAATATGAACTATTGAAATCATGGAGAGATTTACATTCAGCACCAAGGCTGAGGAACAGCAGCTTGCTGGCTTCCACGAGACCATAGTCGTGTATTTTGGTTTATTCATCCAAGACATGAGGAACAAAACTAGAGGAGAAATTTTAGACACTCTGAATTCAGCATGTCTTTTAGGGCAGTGTTTTTCAACCTTGACAACTTGAAGATGTCCGGACTTCAACTCCCAGAATTCCCCAGCCAGCGAATGCTGGCTGGGGAATTCTGGGAGTTGAAGTCCGGACATCTTCAAGTTGCCAAGGTTGAAAAACACTGTTTTAGGGTAGTCAAAATTCTGAGCACAAAGTGCTTTACTGTTAATTTGAGGTATTTAGGATATCAAATATTGTCCAATGCTCCACCTGTGTATGTGTACACCAATGACCTCTGATCTCCAAACTGGAAGCCCCAAAGCTTGCCTTTTGTAGAGCAACCTAAACTGAAGAGGTACCCCAAAAGTTCTAATTAGAGAATCAGGAGTCACTTCAAAATAATTTTCAGGAGGGATTGACAGATACCGAGTGTCTTTTTATTCTGAATGCAGACCTCTGTAATGTGATAATTATTAGAGCCCCTGTCATCGTTCCAAGTATCATGTAGAATTAAATCAGAGTCCAAGGCAAAATGATCCTTAAAGTTCCAATTTAATAAAGCAGACATCTTAGCACATCTGGGTTAATCCCAATTCTGGAAATGACATCAGAATTCCACCCAGTTAAAAGTTCATGATCACTCAAATGAGAGATATAAATGAGACTGGAAAAAATGGATTGACTATATACAAAATAAATATGGGACCAAGAAATTCCAGTTAGCCTATGCTTAAGATCAGAAATGATTTAAATTGTTTAAAGTTGGTTCAGCAAGAAGAAGCTAAGGTCAATGTAGAATGTTATTAATTTTTTTTATTTCTTTTTTTTCTCAATAGATTTTAGACTGTGTTTCTTAGAAATCCATACCGTGTACGGGTTCTGGGAAGTCGGGGGGGGAAGGTTGAGGGGGGTTGGGGGAGACGGTGGAGGGAGGGAGGGGTATATATTAGGCTAGACAAGAATTTGGTGGTAAACTAGAATTATTTTGATATACAAGAAATTGTACTTCGATGTCTTACTGATTGAGGAATGATGAAATGTTTGCCTTAAAAGAAATAAAACTTTTGAAATGAAAAGTTCATGATCTTGTCCCCACACCCACAATCCATCACATGGTCCAATCTTCTTCCACGCTGGCATCCACACCCAACTGCTTCCGGTCAGGTGTAAAAGTGCGGAGACAAAAGATGACCTTGGCTTCTAGTAAAGAATGACAACAATACATTCCACAATCCTACTCCTGTCTATTCCCCCCTCCCATCAACTATACTAATGAAACAGCATAATGAAATAAGAGAAAGTGTGGCAGGCCAAAATTCTAAAAGGTTTAGGTTTAGGTTTTATTCAACTTGTATGCCGCCCTATTCCCGAGGGACTCAGGGTGGCTAACAAAACCAAGGGGGGGGGACAATACAAAAGGAATATAATTGCAGGCCTGACAGCCCCATTGAAGTGCTTGAGATTTGCACTGTAATGCAAAGTGTAATGTGTTGCACTGTAACACATTTGTTTAGCAAATATGTAAATTATATTTCAATTTAAATATTTCAAACTCACATAAAACTTGAATATTTGTTTGTTTGTTTGTTTGTTTGTTTGTTTACGACTTCTCATTTTGAAGAAGAGATGAGGAAAAAATCAAATGTGTTATAAACATCTGTGATACAGATCAGAGTTTAGAGTTTTTAGAGTTTTATTAGTATTTGTAGGCCGCCCTTTTCCCTGAGGGGATTCAGGGCGGCTCACACAAAACCGGGAAGGGGGAATACAGACATTAAGATAGAAACATATAATAAAATAGTAGGCAACATACATTCATCATTCGGGAGGGGTAACTATCCTTATCCCCAGGCCTGACGGGCGAGCCAGTTCTTCAAGGCTATGCGGAAGGCTTGGACGGTGGAGAGGGTACGAATCTCCACGGGGAGCTCGTTCCAAAGGGTTAAGCCAGGTGTGTTGTGGCTTCCCAGGGCTTCCTGGATCTAGCTATGAACTCTATGAACCAAGAAAGACCAAAGGCCTTGTAAGACGTGGCAGCCTGTTGGAGAAATTAAGAATGTAGGTTTGTTTTCCTCATTGACAATCATTTGTGTTTCTTCAAAAGTCTTGGATAGTCATTATGCCCTTCCATCTCCTTTCACTTATAATTAAATTGGGAATTGATCCAATAAATACATTATTTGAGATGAAAACCCTTCTTTTGACTGCATTTTTTCAAGAAGACAGTATAGAAGAGTTCTGCAAAAGAGTATAAAATATTTAAGTAGTAAAGTTGTAATGCCTAGAGACAAGGTATGTAGGTGTTTGAATATCTAGAAAAAAAAAGAAATCTTTTTTATCTATCTCAAGAGCTTTGGAGGGAGTCCAATGTTGCATCCAATATTGACATCAACATGGACCCAAGACTTCACACCTTTCCGACTATTCAACTTCCTTTGTTTCCAATAGGTTGTAGGTAAGGCAGAGTAACCAGAGTAATTTGGGCTCTAAGGCTCCAATAAACTCTGAGGATTATAGCTGTTCTCTAGCCAGGATTTACAGATTAAATCAATACCCAGTAAATACCTACAATCTGGATTTAGTCAAACTTGATAATTCTGGGAATTGTAAATTTAATTCATCTGCAGCAGAGGTGGGTTCCGACCAGTTCGCACCTCTTCGGTAGAACCGGTTCATCAAATCTACCGAACCGGTTAGAAGAGGTTCCACCAGTGGACCCGGAAAGCAGGCCACACCTACAGAACAGGTTCCAAATTTTTTTGAAACCCACCACTGGTCCTTGGATATGATTATTCTGCACTATCACGCTCATATTTATAAAACTCAGTGCCTCTGTGAAAGGTAAGGATGACTACTGCGTTTGTGGTGCAATCAGAACATTGTGTGTGTTGAGGTTGTTTTAACGCAAACCAAAGATGCCTTTTAAAAAAACAGGTGTACGCCATATTCTTATGCATGCCAGTGCTGTGTGTGAGGTAATTTAAGGTGGTTCTGACAAGTGTCGTTGGCATTTTCATATCCGGTCACATGGGTGGCAAGCCACTCCCATCCGGTCACATGGGTGGCAAGCCACTCCCATCCAGTCACATGGGCAGCAAGCCACTCCCACAAAGGAGGCCACACCCACAGAGTAGGTTCGAACAATTTTCGAAACCCACCACTGATCTGCAGACCATCTAGTTAGGAGGCTAGCATAAAATAAGATTTTATTTCTTTAAAATACATGCTGATTTTACCACACTTTTGAATTTGCTGGGTAATGAGGTGTGATTAACATTATTTTTCTGCTTGCATACTTAATTACCTCAGAGTCAAGGCAGCCTGCACTGTTTGATTAGGGCCCTGTTAGTCCTCAGGCCATGCAAAAAAGCTATTCCACAAAATGGGCTTGATTTAAATGTCTCTTCCCCAAATCGTTGGGCTTCTATTTGCTGTGATTTGGGTATCCCTTCAGTGACCAACCTTTCAATTGAAGAGAACTAGAACAACTAGTGCAATGGCTCTCAATGATGTCTTTTTGTGACATCTTCGTCAGGTCCATTCAAACACAAGTGAAGCTTTGATTTGTTTTTGTTTTGTTTTGTGATTTGGTGTATTATATCTAACCCGTTTAGTTTATGAGTCAATGTATTATGCAAAAACAGCAAATGAGTTAATTCAGTAATAAGGTTAAGTATGAAGTGGGAACACAGCCCAAATACCAAAGGCCTAGGATACGAAGAACTCATCTGCACCTCTTGCTTATCCCTAAGCACAGTTATGGCCCACTAACCATTTCTCAAAGGCAGGAATATACAACAACACTTGTAACTTTTCTGCAGCCTGTTCTGAAGTGATCTTCCACCTGCTTTTTGCTGTTTATAAAGGCAATGCTTGTGCAGTCTGTTCTGCTTTTTTAATTTTGTCATTGCAAAGTCTTGGATCCAATTAGCTCATGTGAATTGTAGAGAAAATATCTTTCCGCTCTGGTTTCTACCCTACACAGCCATTTTGTCCTTGGCTGCCAGATGCCTACCCCAACTCCAAAGAGACTGATAGCAATAGCAATAGCAGACCTATAGACTTATATACCGCTTCATAGGGCTTTCAGCCATCTCTAAGCGGTTTACAGAGTCAGCATATTGCCCCCAACAACAATCCGGGTCCTCATTTTACCCACCTCGGAAGGATGGAAGGCTGAGTCAACCCTGAGCCGGTGAGATTTGAACAGCCGAACTGCAGAACCGCAGTCAGCTGAAGTAGCCTGCAGTGCTGCATTTAACCACTGGGCCACCTCGGCTCTGTATATACGTATGTAAAGCCTCAACATGCTCCACTTTTCTCAGGCATATCTCAGATCTTATACGGGTGCTTTATGTGCAGTACATGAAATTACTAGCAGTGTGGCGTATTGGTTCAGAGTTTCCCATAAGCGTGAAGGATATGGCGTTAAAAATTTGAACATCAGTAAGTTGAAAACACAACAGCAAGATCCATTAGGAATTAACAGTGGCCTTCTGGAATATTGATTTAGTTTTAACTGGTTTATTGGTGGCCCAGTGGGAGATTGGATGCATCAACAAAGAATGTGCAGCAGTTTTGGGGAGGGGCTGACCATAGAGTGACTCCCATCTCCCTGCGAAGAGCATTTTTCTTTCTTATTTTTTAGTCCAAAGAGAAAGACTACTACATACGTTTACCATTTGACATGGACCCTATCTGTAGACATGTGTGGACTATGGATTTCCCACTGAAGACTGATTCTTCAGAGCCAAGGTGGCGCAGTGGTTAAATGCAGCACTGCAAGCTACTGCTAGATCAGCAGTTCAGCGGTTCAAATCCCACCGGCTCAGGGTTGACTCAGCCTTCCATCCTTCCGAGGTGGGTAAAATGAGGACCCAGATTGTTGGGGGCAATATGCTGACTCTCTGTAAACCGCTTAGAGAGGGCTGAAAGCCCTATGAAGCGGTATATAAGTCTACTGCTATTGCTATTGCTATTCAGTGATTGAGAGCCAGGGGAGAGAAATAGTGGGGTTGTGGTTAATGGAACCCTAGAATCCTGGACCAATTAGTGAGCCTGGCAGGGGGGGGGGGATTCCTATGTTGTGAATAGGAGTGTGTTTTTGAGTGTGTTGACTGTAAGTAGGGATGATTGTTACTGAGCATCCTGAGCAGTGGTGGGTTTCAAAAATTGTTCGAACCTACTCTGTGGGTGTGGCCTCCTTTGTGGGAGTGGCTTGCCGCCCGTGTGCAGCCTCACCAGAGCTCCATTTTCAATGGCTGTGGTACCACAGGCCAATCCTTTGCTGTTTCCAGGGTGAACCATGGTCCTGATGTAAGCATCCTGAGGGTCAGATCTGGCCCGTGGGCCTTGAGTTTGATGCCCCTGACCTAGATCACGACTGAACAGTTCTAAATCTTTCCACTGAGATTTCCTTATGACAATGAATGTCAACAATGGACAACTTCCTTGAACAAATCAAAATGATTAAAAAAAACCTGCATATGTATAGTATTAGTATCTGAGGAACATAACCTTGTCAATGAATAGGCTGATTTCCAATGCATTTGTACAAATGATCCGATTTGGGCATGAAGCCACCAAAGAAGCAGGAAATCAATGCTAAGGCAGATTTTGTGGCATGTTATCCACTAGGAGCTTACACTGACAAGTTACAATTTGGTCAACTGGTGTGCAATCTGTTCTATTGCTTATCAGTTTGTTTCCAGACAAATTTCAAAAAAGTATTTTTTTAAAAAAGAAATTGAGCTAAAATCTATAGTCCCCAGCAATGTTAACCAGGATGATGGTTTGTATTCTAATGTATCTAGACAAGTGTTTTTCAACCTTGGCAACTTGAAGATGTCTGGACTTCAACTCCAAGAATTCCCCAGTCCGCATTCGCTGGCTGGGGAATTCTGGGACTTGAAATCCAGACATCTTCAAGTTGCCAAGGTTGAGAAACACTGATCTAGAAGGTGTCAGGCAGGTATGGCTGCCCTACATAATCTTGGACAGCAGAGAAAACGAATTCTCTGATTTAGACATCCCTGTGTTTATGATCCCAAAAACAAATCCTCTGTATTGAAATAGGTTGGTAATTCCAGATTGTGGAATCTTTTTGAAAGTGACCTTGGGCTTAAAGAACTAAGACTAGAGGGAAGAGGAAGAGTCATTTAGAGTAAAAACAGTTGGAGGGCAATTGCATTCCTTCTTCTTCCAAAGACTCTAGGACACTTTTATTTGAGAAAGAATTCATAGTTGCTGCTATTGGTAAATCAAGAAGAATTGGTACAAAAGCACAAGCTATGGGCTCTTCTTCATCTCCAAGAAGGGCAATTATCTGGATATCCAACTCTGCTTGAACTTTTCTATCACCTAGAAATACTTATATGGTTTTATCCAGTCCATCACTGTTTTCAGGCTGCAGATTAATATGCTGCAATTTGAGAAATGAGCTTAATCTCTTATCCTTCTTCATTTGACGCTGGGGGCAGGGAGAGAGAGAGGTGCCTATCAACCCCTCTATTTTATGGTTCTTTCAAGTCATCAATATCCAGTTTGGAGAACTGTTTTCATTTGAGCTTGTTCACTTATGCGAAGGACAGAAGTCAGAATATTTATTGTGGTATTTAAAACATTGGTGGCTCAATATTGAACCCCTCTCAGTTATAAAAGTTGAAATTTCCCATGGATTAATATTAAACAAAATGCACGGGTAGTGTGAAATGTTGGCCAACTGTCTCTAGAGGGAGAAGGGAAAGGCAGGCAGGAGCACATGGTAAGAGGGAATTTCTGATCAAAGAGGCAGCTTCAAGTGCCTTTCCTATCCCTGCTGCAAATTGCAGGCCCAGGCTTTCAGATCTCACATATAGCAACATGCATGTACATACACACACTCACACATAGAGAGTTGTTCTGACCCCCTCCTCCGTCCAGTAACGAATGCTGAGACAAGCTTAACTGGAATGTCCTTTAATTGCAAGACACCAAAATCTCGGTGGCTGAAAGCCAAGCAGAACAAACAGATAAGGATCTTGGCAGCAAGTCAGACAAACTCAGGCAGCAATAAACACAGATAAGGCTTGGCAGCAATCCAGCCTGCCAAGCTCACAGTAGTGTCCTCCGACATTCAATCCTGCGTTGACTTCTGCAAAGAGGGGTGTGTGCACCAGTAGCTTTTTATAGTATGGAGAGGAGCCTAATGACCACCAGCTGAGTACAATCACCTCCTGTAATTGCGTAATTGTTCCTGACGCCTAGTAGCTCTTCGATGGCATGCATCCAGGAACAACTCACTACTGGCCTCCGGTTCACTCTCCCTTGTCTCCTCCCCACTGGTCCAAGGCTCAGGTGCCTCCTGGTGGCCAACCAGCCTCTCTGCACCCTGCTTGGAGTCGGAACCCTGTCCAGGGTCCTCCACCTCTTCCAGAGCCGACTCAGAGGGCCCCTCGCTGTTGGAGTCTGGTGGCAGCTCCAACGGCACCTGCTGGGCCACAACAGAGAGTACTTTTTTCTTTGGTTCTGTGAGGATAATAATGCCACAGTGAATTATGCCAGTCTTCTTTACTCATGCTTCTTAATTTCTCCGTGGCCTGAGTCATGTGGAATGTATCCAATTGCAAAGTTAAAGGTTGCTGGTGTGTCTAGATGTCAAAACTAGTGAGTTTTGGTACATTTTTCTGTCGTCATAGCATCTTCTTGTTCCCAAAGTAATTTTGTGTTGAAACAAAAGGACAAATGACTAATTTAGCTGGTGTAAGGAATATAATGGAGTCAATAGATTTATCCCACTCAGTTCTTAGGGACAGCCAAAGGCAAAGAGAAAATCACCAGGGCCAAGAGGGAAAAGCTAGCATTTTCCTTTAAATTATCATATTTTCCCATAGTCAGCAAGTTGTTGATGTGAGTCTCACTTAATCTGATTTATCTGTATCTTCTATCAGGAAAAGCAAGTTCTTTGGGCATTTCTTTTGGGCAATTTTTTAAAGATGCCATCATCCAGAAAAGGTTCTATATTCAAAGTGTGTCTCTCCACCTTTATATACAGCTCCTTACAACAGATAATAGACTCCTTTCTCAACAATTCAAGCAAAATTCACCATGTGAGAAACATGGTGAGATACAATAAAAAAATGTATCCATAAGATAATGGAACCAAGGAAGAAAAATAAAAAAGGTCTTAAAAAATACAAGGGGTGGACAAAGGATTTTAAAAAAAAATACTCTGAAGGAAATGTAAGATCTGAAAAGTAGGAAAAACTCCTGAAACTTAAGCTTAAATGTTTCAGCAACACCTGATTACTTTTGGAAAGGAAGAAAATGAAAACTGAAGTCACAGGATTTATGGTGATTACTTTATTTACTTAGTTTGCAGAAAAGAAGGTTGAGAGAGGATATGATAGCTGTTTTGAAATATTTCAAGGGCTGTCAAACATTATCAAGAGTTTGAACTTATTCTCACTAGAACTAATAGGATGAAATTTCACAGATGTTGGGTGTATGAGGGTTCATGTCACTGTTGACCAGTGGTGGGTTTCAAAAATTTTTCGAACCTACTCTGTGGGTGTGGCCTCCTTTGTGGGAGTGGCTTGCCAGCCATGTGACCTGGTGGGAGTGGCTTGCCGGGCATGTGACCTGGTGGGAGTGGCTTGCCGGCCATGTGTTCTCTCTCTCTCTCTCTCTCCTTCCCTTTGTCTCTCTGTCCCTTTTTCCTTTTTTTCTTTCATCTCTCTCTCACTTTTTCTTTCTTTTTCTTTTTTTCTTTCTTCCTTTCTTTCTCTTCCTCTTTCTCTCTCTGTGTGAGTGTGAGTGTGTGTGTGTGTGTGAGTGGTGGGTTTCAAAATTTTTGGAACCTCTTCTGTAGGTGTGGCCTGCTTTCCAGGTCCACTGGTGGAAACTCTTCTAACTGGAGCCGAGGTGGCGCAGTGGTTAGGGTGCAGTACTGCAGGCCACTTCAGTTGACTGTTATCTGCAGTTCAGCGGTTCTAATCTCACCGGCTCAAGGTTGACTCAGCCTTCCATCTTTCCAAGGTGGGTGAAATGAGGACCCGGACTGTCGGGGCGATAGGCTGACTCTGTAAACCGCTTAGAGAGGGCTGAAAGCCCTATGAAGCGGTATATAAGTCTAACTGCTATTGCTATTGCTATGGGATGGAGGGAACCTTTTAAGCCATGAAAAAGAGAGAATGTGTTGGTTCTTAAACTGGTATAAGTGAAAGAAGAAATCAACAAAATGCGTACACACATTCTGTGTGATGTATTTGCCTCCTTTTATTTCAAAGTTAGGGGAATGAGGAGAAAGAAAAGAAAAAAAAAAGAGAAGCTGGGAAAATATTCATATGTGTAGAAAAGTAAATGATCCTTACTTTCCAATAAAAATACATGCTTGAGTTGCTAGGGGAAATTTCCTCCCGCAAATCCAATTCCATATGAAGCGATGAGAGGAACAAACTCCATTAGTTCAGTAATCTGTTCTCTCTATACTTTGATTAGTTCTACGATGGAAAGCAGGTTTGCCTATTAGATATATTGTAACTTTTATCAACCCTTGTTTCACAATGGAATAATAATCCTAATTTTCCTAATAATATAATCTGTGTATGCTTGAGCTCTCAAATGTAAACTGCAATCTTATAGTTCATCAGGGAGTAACCTCTTTCAACTCATTTGAACTTGCTACTGAGAAAGCATAAATTTATTCAGTATTGTATCTTCAATCTTCAATACATTTTTGTTAATTCTTCTAGGAACAGTTAATAAATGGTTTGGGCATATTTAAAGCTCTTCACAACTTGGTTTGGGAATTTCTTCTTTATTGCTTTATCTTTGTATTCTTTCACTGCAAAAAGGAACTAATATTTTCCAAAGGAGTCTAATCTTCCCTGACTAGGATAATTGCAATAGCAGTAGACTTATATACCACTTCATAGGCCTTTCAGGCCTCTCTAAGCGGTTTACAGAGAGTCAGCATATTGCCCCCAACAACAATCCGGGTCCTCATTTTACCCACCTCGGAAGGATGGAAGGCTGAGTCAACCCTGAGCCGGTGAGATTTGAACCGCTGAACTGCTGATCTAGCAGTAGCCTGCAGTGCTGCATTTAACCACTGCGCCACCTTGGCTCAGTGTAATATGTAAAGCTGAAGGCCACTTCAGCTGACTGCTATCTGTAGTTCAGCGGTTCAAATCTCACCGGCTCAAGGTTGACTCAGCCTTCCATCCTTCCGAGGTGGGTGAAATGAGGACCCAGACTGTTGGGGGCGATATGCTGACTCTGTAAACCGCTTAGAGAGGGCTGAAAGCCCTATGAAGCGGTAAATAAGTCGAACTGCTATTGCTATTGCTATATGCAAAAATTACATGTTTAATTTGTCATGTGATGTGCGTTTTGTTTTAGTCATTCAGTCATATGCATCATATGCTTGCTTTCAGTTTTAGTGTCTGTTGCCTTGTGGTGGCATTTTTGATTTTTTTTTATTAAAAGTTTTACAATTATATACCTTTCCCCTTCCTTCCCTACCCCCCAATTCCACATCCCCTCCCACCCTCCCCCACCAACCTCCCGGAGCAAATATAGGGTATAAACATTTGGTTCACCAACAAAAGGGCAAATGACAAAAGTGTGCCCGACTAAACCGCGGTGACAAAACCGCGAGTTCTAAAGCGCGCCGACGAATGAGCGCTGAAGCACGGCGAAAACAGCGCGGCGACAGAAGTGCGCTGTAAACCTAACCCTAACCCTAACCCTAACCCTAACCCTAACCCTAACCCTAACCCTAACCCTAACCCTAACCCTAACCCTAACCCTAACCCTAACCCTAACCCTAACCCTAACCCTAACCCTAACCCTAACCCTAACCCTAAACCTAACCCTAAACCTAACCCTAACCCTAACCCTAACCCTAACCTTTACCTTAACTTAAATCGTGCTTCTGTCGGCGCGCTCTTGTCGCCGCGTTGATGATGTCGCGTTGATGACATCGCAGTTTTAGCGCCGCGGTTTTGTCAGCGCGCTTTTGTCGTGCGCGCATTTGTTGGGTCACGTAAACATTTAGTAATCATACACTAAAATAAACTAATTTTTGATTTTTGAGGGTGGTGATGAATAAACCACTGACCACTAGTCCATTGTAATGGGAGATATAATTCTTCTTAGGCATATCCATTAATGCACAAGAATAACCTATGAAATACTGGAGGTATAAAATAAATATAAGAGGAGAAAGAACAGTGTGCAGAGACCTGTTAATAGATATCTGTGCTAGTAAGCGGTGATGGTGTGGCAATGAGGCTTCAAAAGTTTTAATCCAGGCCATTTTGGACTAGGCCATTTTTTGAACTGGGCCATTTTGGACCTAGGAATTAAGACCCTGGCCTAGGAAACCAGGAAACTATGAATTCGAGTCCTGCCTTAAAAACTAGCTGGTCACTCTCTCTCAGTCCAACTCACTTCATATGGTGGTGGTTGTGGGGAAAATATGAGGAAGGAGTATTAGATATGTTTGCTGCCTTATTTATAAAACCAATAAAGGTGGGATATAAATAAATAAGTAAATAAATTGTACCTCTAAACAGTTTAGAATACAGAGTGAATGGACCTTTGAAATATGGATATTTCTGTGGCCTTTCCTGGGGATCGAAATGTAGCAGAAAATGAGACAAGACCAGCTCTTTGTCAGAGGGAGAGGTTTATTTGTGCAAAGGTTCAGTAGCGATTGATCAAGCAAAAATCTGAACCCCGAAGGGCAGTTGTTTACAGTCTTTTATACTTTTAGCCAACATACCGATCATTTGTCGTGTGGCACGACAAAACCGCGCTCCACTAAAGCGCGCCCGATTAAACCGCGTCGCTGACATCATCAGCAGGGCGACAACAGCGACCGCGGAGAAAAAAGGGTGCTTTAAATAGCGCTTTGAAAGCAAGCTGATTCAAGTTAAGGTAACCGTTAGGTTTAGGGTTAGGGTTAGGGTTAGGGTTAGGTTAAGGGTTAGGGTTAGGGTTAGGGTTAGGTTTAGGGTTAGGTTAAGGGTTAGGGTTAGGTTTAGGGTTAGGTTAAGGGTTAAGGTTAGATTTAGCGTTAGGTTAAGGGTTAGGTTTAGGATTAGGTTTAGGATTAGGTTTAGGGGGGTTAGGTTTAGGTTTAGGGGTTAATTTTAGCTTTAGCATTCACAGCATGCTTTTTTCGTCGTGCTGTGATGACGTCAGCTACACGGTTTCATCGAGCGCGCTTTAGTCGAACACGGTTTTGTGATGGAACCATCCCAAAGTACCTGGCCTTCCTGTGTCACGTAGACCTCATATACAATCTTCCAAAACAGAGACAGGACATTCATTGCTCATTTACCTCCCCACAGGGGGTATTGGTACAAATATCCCTGTTTCATTTGTTTTAGTTAGGTGAAGCCAACAGAACAACTAATCTTAAGGGTAATCATTCCTTTTTCCCATTCCACGTGGTAAAGAAGCTTTTGACACCCAAATAATCTTGTCTAGTTATCAAATTCTCTTTTAATAACAGCGTCTAGATGTTAGATCCTGAGCTACTAATTCCTACATTAGCCATTACTTTACCTAAATCTGGTAAACAGCAACTGCTTCTGCTGCTACTTTATGAATAAATTTAGTTCCTGTTCTGAAATTTCATTACATTGCAAGCTGTGTCTCGGAAGAAATCAGAGCTACCTTTTTCAAGTTTGTGTAAAGGGTTTATGGGCTGTTTAGTTTGTTTTTAATTGCGGGTTTTAAAACCTTCAGGCAATTTCAGTCTTCCAAATGCATGATATAGTTGATTTGATGGCATGATCACTCATATCTAGTACATTAACCAACCATTGCTAAGGGAATGTCACTTATTTTAAGGGTGGTGGTGGGGAGAGGAGTGACAGTTTAGGGATTGCATTAAGAACAACATGCAGTCTAAGCTTTAGCTGCTGCTAATATTAAAACAGAGCAAATTGAACTCCTGCTAACAGCATTAAGTAGGTAGCTTTCCTCAAATAAATGAAGAGTGCTCCATGATGGTGTTACTTATGAGATGCAGTGTATCTTCTATTTCATGTTGTTGTGTGAAAATTGATCACAATATACTGTAAATTACACTGTAAATTTCTATAAATTAGCCCACTTTACCATACATTCTTCAATTTGTTCTTCCTGTATTTTGAATTTCCAGGAGCCGAGGTGGCACAGTGGTTAAATGCAGCACTGCAGGCTACTTCAGCTGACTGCAGTTCTGCAGTTCGGCTGTTCAAATCTCACCGGCTCAGGGTTGACTCAGCCTTCCATCCTTCCGAGGTGGGTAAAATGAGGACCTGGATTGTTGTTGGGGGCAATATGCTGACTCTGTAAACCGCTTAGAGAGGGCTGAAAGCCCTATGAAGCGGTATATAAGTCTAACTGCTATTGCTATTGCTAAAAACCTTGTACATTTGAGCATTTAATGTTCATCGTTGGTGCACAACTGTATTTCTAATTCCTTTTGTCCATTTTGATCACTGTTAATGGAGAAACAGTTACGTTTGTACTGTTACTATATTATTATTATTAGTTTATTGATTGATTAGTCTTGCGACCTTATCAAAAAGATAAAGTACAGCATAGTACATAAGTCTAATTTCAGAACAAGGTAGATAGAAGGAAATACAAATGATGAAATACAAATATATTAACACAAAGCGATAGCAATCAGATAAATGAATCTCCTTACAGAGCACTGCACTTTGTTCAATGTATTGAGTTCATAGGACAACTGCTTTAGTTATAAACTTAGCACTTCTACTGGTATGTACAATATGTACATTTGAGCATAACAATCTGTGGTTGGATTGAGCCGAGGTGGCGCAGTGGTTAAATGCAGCACTGCAGGCCACTTCAGCTGACTGCAGTTCTGCAATTCGGCGGTTCAAATCTCACCGGCTCAGGGTTGACTCAGCCTTCCATCCTTCGGAGGTGGGTAAAATGAGGACCCGGATTGTTGTTGGGGGCAATATGCGGACTCTGTAAACCACTTAGAGAGGGCTGAAAGCCCTATGAAGCGGTATATAAGTCTAACTGCTATTTCTCAGTGAGCTGTTCTTTCCAAAAGGAGTAAGTATTTAAGTAATTTGTTATTGTATTATTTATCCTTCTAGTATTAATTGCTCCCTTGATGAAACTTCAAATTCCCCTTATGATTTCCCAACAATTCCCAATATTTCAGCTACCTGTCCTTGTCTGCTGTTCTCTTCTATGATGTACTTCTTCATTAAGACCCATAAGAGCATTTTTGGGTACAACCTGAGTTTATATCTATTCTATACTCTCAGTATGTTGATATTTTAAAAATCTACATTAATGTTTATGCTATTATAGCATAGGTACCTGTTCTGACCCCCCTCGTTCTACACCAAAGCATGCTGAGACAAAGATACTTCAAGGATTTATTAACACACAGACAAGACCTTGGCAGCAATCCAGCACAGACCAGACCTTGGCAGCAATCCAGCACAGACTAACCTTGGCAGCAATCCAGCCTGCCAAACTAGCCACAAGAGTTCTCCAGCTCTAGTGAATACGTTGACTCCTGCAACGGGCATGTGCACAATCATTCCTTTATTGTCTTGGGAAGAGCCTAATTACCACCAGCTGAGTGCAATTATCTCCTGTAATTGCATAACTGTTCCTTACACCTATTAGTTCTCCATTGCCGGGCATCCAGGACCAACTCCCTTGTCTCCTCCCCACTGCTCCAATGCATGACATCCGGATCACACTCCCTTGTCTCCTCCCCACTTGTCCAAGGCTCAGGCGCCTCCTGGTGGCCAACCAGCCTCTCTGCGCCCTGCTCGGAGTTGGAACCCTGTCCAGGGTCCTCCACATCCTCCAGAGCCGACTCATAGGGCCCCTCACTGTCGGAGTCTGGTGGCAGCTCCAACGGCTCCTGCTGGGCCACCACAGGTACCCATGCCATAGAAGGAATGCAGTGACTCAGTGGCTTAGACACTGAGCTTGAAAGGTCAGGAGTTTGGCGGTTCGAATAACTAGTGCCACATAACAGAGTGAGCTCCTGTTACTTCTCCCAGCTTCTGCCAACCTAGTAGTTTGAAAGCATGTAAAAATGCAAGTAGAAAAACAGGGACAACCTTTGGTGGAAGGTAACAGAATTCCGTGCCCCTTTGGCGTTTAGTCATGCCGGCCACATGACTATGGAGATGTCTTCGGACAGCGCTGGCTCTTCAGCTTTGTAATGGAGTTGAGCACCGCCCCCTAGAGTCGAGAACGACTAGCACGTATGTACGAGGGAAACGTTTAACTTTACCATGCCATCTAAACCTCAGGTGATGATCTTCTAACTCTGAAAGTCACTTGTTTCTCACCATTCTTTTGTCAAGACCAAACAACAATTTGCGAAATACCATTTCAAATAGCCCAAACTTTTCTCTGCACCTTGTATTTATCTAATTTCCCCCCCCTTGCAATAGACATTTAGCTATATCTTTTTGCCATTGTTTAAATGGTGCATCAGTTGTCTAAACAGATCTTGTCTGAAACAAAAACATCCTTCTTAGTAAAACAATCATTTTTTCAGGTTCTCCCTAATTTTAACAATTTTAATTTCTCCCAGCTTAACATGATCTTCTTAATGACATCCCATGTCTTAACATAATTATTTTCAAATAACATTTTCAAAGCAATGGGTGGAAATTAATGAAGGAGAGAAGCAACGAAGAACTAAGGAGAAATTTCCTGATAGTTAGAACAATTAATCAGTGGAACAACTTACCTCCAGAAGTTGTGAATGCTCCAACACTGGAAGTTTTAAATAAGAGATTGGATAACCATTTGTCTGAAGTGGTGTAGAGTTTCCTGCCTAAGCAGGGGGTTGGACTAGAAGACCTTCAAGGTTCCTTCCAACTCTGTTATTCTGTTATTCTAACATACAATTCCTATTTGTCATAGTAATATCCAAGAATGTTATTTTTATCAATCTTAAAACCAGTTTTCTCCATCAGTTCTTTGATCTTCTAATTTCATATTTTTGTTAACTTTATCTTTTAATTATTAACTTTGAAACCTGCTAACATATCAAAGTCCTTTCATTTATCCATTACTGTTTCTATTCCCTCAATCCTAACAGGAATCACCCTCAAACATCCTATACTTATCAGTTTCTTTTTAAATCTTAACTTCCATAATTTTCTCATCTTGTCTTATATCTCTATTCAGTATTTCAAAATGAACAAAAGTCAAGACAGTGGAAATCCATGTCTTGTCCCTCTCTGAATCTCAAAAGGTTTTGGTAATTCTCCATTAATAATCAGTTGTGCTTTCTGAGAAATATAAATCAATCTTGTTCATTTAATAAAATTATCTGCAAAATTAATATGAGCTATAAATAGAAAAAAAATCAATTCAAATTGTCAAAGTCTTTCTCTGCATATAAGAATATCAATGCAGATTGTGATTTTTTTGCATTATGTTGTTCTATATTCCATATTATTCAAAACATTTCCAATATTATTTTGTAGTTGTTTCTTAGGTAAAAAGAAGCATTGATCTTCCTGAATAACATTCTACAAAATTATCTTTAACCTTTCAAAATTGTGGTAAATGGTTTGTAAACATTATTCAATAAAGATATTCCTCAATAGTTTTTTTTGTTAAAGCCAAATATTGTCCCTCTAAATTAGCCTCTTTCTAGCTATAAGGAATGCTGCCATTTTGTAGAAAAATGTTCATTTTTGGTGTAAAGTTTATAAAAACCCATCTTCAAAACATTGTGATATGAATGCATTTGGTAATACATCTACTGTATAAACATATCATAATCATCAGTCAATATAGATTTTGGATATAGTTAAGTGTTCTGTCCCCCCGTCCTCGCTCGTTAACAGACGACAGGCAGACAAACTTAAAAGGAAATAACTTTATCAGACCTCGGCTCAGACTGGCTGCGAGCCCAAAAATAAACATAAATAAAGTCTCTGACAAGAAGATAACAGAATGCAAAACAAAACTCTTACAAGCAATTCACTTCTCCAAGTGTCTCCTTGAATCAGGGTTACAGAAAGCAAATCACTTCTCCAAGTATCTCTCACAAACAAACCACGACCGATGAATGATGAATGATGAACGTTGACTCCTGCAACCAGGGCGTGGCACCATCCGTCCTTTTATCACCAGAAGACGCCACTAACGAGCCCCAGCTGCATTGTTAATCTTGCATCCCGACTCAACTCACAGCAAACTTCTGCTGAGTCACAACAGTTAAGAATTTACATACAGGCAGTCCTTGACTTAATGATCACACCTGAACCCAAAATTTATGTTGCTAAGGGAGACAATTGGGAGTTTTGCCCCATTGTAAGACCTTTCTGCAGTTATTAAGTTAGTAACTCAGTTGCTAAGTGAATCTGGCTTCCCTATTGACTTTGCTTGTCAGAAGTCAAAAAGGATGATTACATAAATCTGGGACATTGCAACTGCCATAAATATGAATCAGTTGCCAAGCATTGGATTTTTGATCATCTGACCACGTGGATACTATAATAGTCATAAGTGTGAAAAATAGTCATATGTCACTTTTTTCTGTGTTGTTATTACTTTGAATGGTGACTAAATGTGTGGGGATTTATCATCCAGCCCTCTCCCAGAAAAATGAAATATCCTAGGAAATATTGAAAAGGCAGAATGTTTCTCTGGATGTGAAAAGAAACATGTTTTAAAAGACAGAATAGTTGCCTGTAGCTTACTGCCCATCCCCAGTTAATGGGCCATTAAGACTAGCCAGGCTAGCCCACTTTACATAATAAAGACTTCACCAGCAGCTACAGAAAGGCATGATAATATACTCAACTGACCACAAGGCATCTGAGAACTCATCACAGCCTAGAGAGTAGCCCCCTGCATGGCACCATGGGAGTCTGACAACCAGTCAGAATACATTTCTTACACAGGAACAGAAAACAGAGAGGTGGGACTAAACAGGGTATAAAAAGCCTAGCAAGCCCCTTCCTCAGCCCTTCTCTTCTTCTCCATCAACATTGAAGCATGTGATCACCTTTTCTGTTCGGGGCTCAAGCCATGTGGCCCTGTCCAACAATAAACCATCTTTCCAAGCAGCCTCCATGTCTCCAGTGTCTTTTCCCCCCACTTGGAGCTGAACCCAGAAGGACATTTCTTTCAACAAATGAACTGTTGTAACTTTAGGACTAACTGCACAAAACATGTCAATTTTAAAAAAATATTGCTGACATAAATTTCTCTCCCAGGTTTTTGTGAGTTAAATATTTTACATCGTTTTTCCCTAATACTTGTTTCTTGTAAGGTATCATTATTTTAACTTTTTGAAATAATTATATTTTTTCTGTTTTGAGGAGCATTTGCTATTATTTATTTACTTTAATATTCCATATGAAGCATTTGTAATTCATATCTAGGCCAAGATTTTGCAAAAAGTGGAATGTTAAAGTGGAATCCTCTTCAATATCTTGTATTGTAGGATTTGTTTGCTCTCATCTGTTACTGTGTTTTCCATTTATATTTGCATTTATATTCAATTCCTTTATATTTTTCCAAAAATGTCTTGTTTTCTGCAGGGTTTAGTCTGAATAATCCTTTTTTTAAATGTAAAAACCATCTCTCTGACTTATCCCATCTAAATAGAATGTTCTTTTGTTTGAGTCCGTCATAAAAATATGTTTTTTTCCTCTAATTGGAATTCTTAAATCTAATTTCATCTGTAAATATCAAACCTCTTTTTAAAATGCTGCTATGAAACTTGGTCTCCTGTCTCCTTCCTAACAAAGTGCATAAGGACATCCCGTGGAACATTTCTTAATTTTGCAAAACATCTATTAATGCTATAGATTTTCTTTCTTTCAGTGTCATCTTTCTCCCAATAGAGGAACTTAGAGATTTAGCAATCTTTTATCTGATATCTTCTCCGTGTTTTCATTCAATTGCTCTAAATTTTAAGCAAAAATCTATTTTTCTCAATTCCAGTAATACCAACTTGCCAATCTTCCTTATCTTTCTATTTATAATTTCTGTCTTACTCTCCAAAGCTTCCAGTTTGACAGTAATTTATTTTAAATATGTAGCCAAATGACATACAGATTCTTCAATCTTCTTAACTTTTTTTTATTACATCTTTTTTTTATTCCTGCAAATCCCTCTTCCGTTTCCTTTTTAACCAGTGCAGTAATCTTTTTGCCAAATTCTTCAAACATTTTCTGCAATAAATTTGCAGAAAATGCCCTTATCCATAAACTAGTTCCTGCATTCTTCTTCTAATTTAGCAGTTTTCCTTGTGATTGCCATTGTGAGAAAGCGAAAGTATGTCGATTACTTTGGTGAAAATAAAAGGCAGACTTCTCCTTTGTTCTGTTTTGCTTTTCTCTGCCTTTATCAATTTATTCCCAATTAGCTCTCTGTAGTTACCTACTCAGTTTAGCTCACATTATTCTTATCTTCTTGTTTTGTAAAATCCATCAATTATCTACTGTTCTTAATAATAAACAATCAACATTCCCACAAAAGTCCAGTCACGTTAGCCCAATTAATTTTGCTATTTTCAAAGGCACATTTGTCAGAAAAATATATTTCTTCTGTTTTTTTTTTCAAACCACTGATCCCTTTATCCATTTAAATCTTTCTTTGATCACAATGTTTTTAATCATTTTGTTTTTAAATGAAAAGGGTCATGACAACAGATTTTGACTATTATAATGTCTAAAGAGCCTGCAAATGTTTTTTTTTAAATGTCTGAAATTCTGAATGTATCTTGGGTCCCATTAATCTTCAACTGGGGATGTTATCATTTCTTGTTTACTTCCTGATCATTCATTTTTCAAGTTGAATGGATTGTTCTTCTTCTTCTTGTTTTTAGAATCCACAGAATGGCCAATAGAGGAAACACTTGTTAACCATATGGTTGTTGGCCACATGGAACCTATTAAATAAGTATCACCATTTGTTGTGTAGGTGACCTGGTTCAGAAACAAAAGGCTGAATTCCATATGAAGGATTAACATAGGTAGTGGACCGTAGTAGTCTCTTATGTGCTGTATTAATTGTTTTGTGTTTATAGCTATTGTTATATTCATTGTCTCCTTGGATATGAAGAATACATAATCACTGATGTACTGTCGCCAAAATGGGATGAGATCTCAACACTTCCATGTATATTTTTACAAATCCAATTTTTTAAAAAGAAAACAACTTGAGAACAAAATACTGAAATGTCTTGCAATTGTTTCCTTAATCCTGCCACGACTTGCCTTCATCATGTTTTTCTGCAAGAAATATCATGAATCATCAATTTTCTGTGGCCTCTTCTCCCCTCCACTGTTCAGTTGCTGTTTTCTTCATCAGAATGAGGAAACAAGGAAAACAAATAGAAATAAATTCCTCCAGCTATAAAACTGGACTAGATCAATAGCACTCTATTGAAGCTAAAAGTGCTTTTTAGGCAAAATTTACTACCAGACTACAGATTCTTAGTTGGAACAAGTGTTACCCTACAAATGGTGGAACTGAATTTCTTACCTTCAAATCAACAATAAATTGGAGAACAAAATACCGTGACCCAACAAATGCACGCATGACAAAACCGCGCCGACAAAACTGTGCCGAGAAAACAGTGACATCATAAACGCGCCCACAACAATGCGCCGACAAAACCACGCCCACATAAGCGCGATTTAAATTAAGGTAAGGGTTAGGGTTAGGTTCAGGGTTAGGTTCAGGGTTAGGTTTAGGGTTAGGTTCAGGGTTAGGGTTAGGGTTAGGGTTAGGGTTAGGGTTAGGGTTAGGGTTAGGATTAGGATTAGGGTTAGGTTTAGGGTTAGGGTTAGGGTTAGGTTTAGGGTTAGGGTTAGGTTTAGGGTTAGGTTTAGGTTCAGGTTTAGGGTTAGGGTTAGGGTTAGGGTTAGGTTTAGGGTTAGGGTTAGGTTTAATGTTAGGGTTAGGGTTAGGTTTAGGGTTAGGGTTAGGGTTAGGTTTAGGGTTAGGTTTAGGGTTAGGGTTAGGGTTAGGGTTAGGGTTAGGGTTAGGGTTAGGGTTAGGTTTAGGGTTATTAGGTTGTTATTACTTGTTTGTTGAAGGCGCGCTTTTGTCGGCGCGCTGTTGTTGGCGTGCTTCTGCATGCATTCATCAGCATGATTTCGACCTCGCGGTTTCGTCGGCACGCTTTTGTCGAGCGCGCATTTGTCGATGAACCCCAAATTCTGGGTGTGATGCATGCAAACTTGGACTTCAATGGCCATGTTCCTTTCCTATATATTCGAAAACTTAATTTTGGGGTCTTTTTTGTTTTTTTTCTTCATTGGTTTGTTTTTGTCATACTGTTTCCCCATACTTTTCCAGTCTTGCTCTCTGAACCCACAGAGAAGAAATCTAGCAGTCCCATCGTGGCAGTTTGAAAATCTCCATTCTGTCTCCTTTTTGTATTGATTTCCAAGGTTAAACATTATTAGCTCTTCACTCTCTTTCAAAAAAATTTCATTTCTAGGCAGCTTGCCTGTCTGGTTACCTGCTCTAACATATGCCAGTATGTCAGTGTGCATCACGAGACATCCAGGACTGGATAACTATTTGATGATTCAGATCACCAGATTATGCTCTCCAAAATGTCACCGTTTAAAATGGTGACAGACAATCCTGCATGCATGTGATGTATTCTCATGCCAGAATTCTTTGTCTGCTGCTTGTTCATGCTGAAACACACTTCCAAGTGTTTACTACTTGTTACAAACACTCATCTAGAAGGGTGGGAAGTGGATGCTTGTTAAATAAGGCCATAGGAATTCACATGCTTGTACCCATGCACGATACATTGCTCTTGTCTAGCCTCTGGGAACACAGCAAATGGTGCTTAATTTGAAGAATGAACAAATCTCCCTTTTAGTTAGTGTTAAAATAGCACCCTGGAAACCTCTGAGACAGCTAGAAAAAATAAGGCATTGTTCCTGATAAGGAGTGGCTTTAATGTATTTGTCTTCGTGACCCGTCAAAAGCGCGGAGGACAAAATCGCGCTCGACGAAAGCGCACATGTGATGTCATCACAGCGCGACGGAAAAAATTAAACATTGAAATAAAAATAAAATTAAAGCAAGCCGATTCACATAAAGGTAAGGGTTAGGGTTAGGGTTAGGGTTAGGGTTAGGGTTAGGTTAAGGGTTAGGGTTAGGTTTAGAGCGTTAGCGTTAGGTTTAGCATTAGGTTAAGGGTTAGCGTTAGGTTTAGCGTTACGTTAACGGTTAGGTTTAGGGTTAGATTTAGGGTTAGGTTAAGGGTTAGGTTTAGGGTTAGGTTTGGGGGGGTTAGGGTAAGGTTTTAGCTTTATTTTTACATTTTTCGATCACAGCGCGATGTTTTCGTCGCGCTGTGATGACGTCAAATGCGCGCTTTCATCGAGCACGATTTTGTCCTCCGCGATTTTGTGGTGGAACCATTTGTCTTATCTAAGATCAAGACGAATACAAATGGTGATTCTATTTCACTGAACACTCATATATAGTATATTATCTAAGAAAGATTTTTTTTTTCACGGCTCTCCTAAAAACACCTTTTTTTTAAGCACCTAGCAACAAGAGGGCAGCATACTAAGCAATTTTTTTTCTTTAAGTAATAGCCAATCTTGCCAGGGGATATGAATAGAATAGAATGGGATGAGATGGGATGGGATGGAATTGAATGGAATGGAACAGAATGGAATAAGAACAGAACAGAACAGAATATTTGGCGAAAATTAGACACACAAGGAATTATCCCAAGTGCAAAAGCTCAGTACAAATGCATAGCAACAGAGTAATAATAATCATAACAACACACACACACAATATTTTAATCCATTATAGTATTATAATTACAATATAATGTTATAATAAAACATTTGCATTAATTTTTAAAAAATAAATACAAATAATAATAGACATTCAATACATAAAGTAGCAGAAACTTCAGATTAAAAACAGACAAACAAATGAAACACAGGAGACTATCTTGCTCTGGATTTTTTTTGCAGCCAATCTGGAAGTATATTCAGTATCTTCTCTCAATCTAAGCTTTGTCATATGCACCTATCCTCCGCGAGCTGCACTGGTTACCGATCGGTCTCTGGATACGCTTCAAAGTGCTAGTCGTAACTTATAAAGCCCTTCATGGTATTGGACCTGGGTACTTGAGAGACCGCCTTCTGCCAATTACCCCCCACAGACCCGTTAGATCGCACAGGGTCGGCCTCCTCCGGGTTCCGTCTACCAGCCAATGCCATCTGGCTACCACCCGGGGGAGGGCCTTCTCTGTAGCAGCTCCGGCCCTTTGGAACGAGCTCCCCGCAGAGATTCGGACCCTCACCTCTCTCCAGGCCTTCCGGAAAGCCGTCAAAACCTGGCTGTGCCGGCAGGCCTTGGGTTGATGAGTTCCCCTCCCCTCTCGACTTGTATGGCCGTATGACTCTTGTGTATTTTAATTATATGTATTGTGTTTGTATCCCCTTTTCCCCTTTTGAGTTGTTCGCCGCCCTGAGTCCCTCCCGGAGAAGGGCGGCATACAAATAAATTAAATCTTAAATCTTAAATCTTAAAATTTGTGTCATAACCATGGTGATGATGTAGCCAGGGCTGGGATCTGCCCAGCAATTCTTGCCCATTTTTAAATGCTGCTTTCTTTAGTTGCTGCTAATTTTTTCTATGGCTATTTTTTTCCTTTTTTCCTATTTGCATTTCAAGCTAGCTTGCTTCTCCTGTCCTAAGCCCATATGGCAAAAACAAAATAAAAAATCCCGAGGTGATCAATGCTGAATTGTTCAGGTGTGTGTTTGTGTGTGTGTGTGTGTGTGTGTGTTTGTGTAATGCCAAATTTTTCCTGTACCTGGTTTTACCTAATCCACTACTTGATGAATGATTAAGGGATTAGGTCTGGCACTAAGGAAATTGAAAACTCTCCTTCCCACATGCTGCACTGGTGCCTGATGCTTCTTTTGGGGTAGAAGAGGGAATACATTAAAATGGAAGATTCTGCAATTATTTTCAAGCTGTAAGACTGTACTATATGATAATTTGTTGAAAGAAATGTCCTTCTGGGTTCGGCTCCAAGTGGGGAAAAAGACACTGGCTGCTTGGAAAGATGGTTTATTGTTGGACAGGGCCACATGGCTTGAGCCCTGAACAGAAAAGGTGATCACATGCTTCAATGTTGGTGGAGAAGAAGAGAGAAGGGCTGAAGGAGGGGCTTGCTAGGCTTTTTATACCCTGTTTAGTCCCACCTCTCTGTTTCCTGTTCCTGTGTAAGAAATGTATTCTGATTGATTGTCAGACTCCCATGGGGCCGTGCAGGGGCTACTCTCTAGGCTGTGATGAGTTCTCAGATGCCTTGTGGTCAATTGAGTAAAGTTCCAATATTATCATGCCTTTCTGTAGCTGCTGGTGAAGTCTTTATTATGTAAAGTGGGCTCCGAGTTCCATCTGCTGGTCAATGCCGACTGGCAACCACACGGAGGAGAGCCTTCTCAGTGGTAGCTCCGACCCTATGGAACGATCTCCCCGTGGAGATTCGTACCCTCACCACCCTCCAGACCTTCCGCACAGCCCTCAGAATCTGGCTATCCCGTCAGGCCTGGGGCTAAGATTGTAACCCGCCCGAATGGTATGAATGTTGTGTTTTAATTATGTATTGTCTTATATGTAAAAAGTCTGTTTTCCCCCCTTTCCTTTTTGGATTGTGAGCCGCCCTGAGTCCCCCCAGGGAAAAGGGCGGCATATAAATAAACCTTCTAAATCTAAATCTAAATCTAAATCTAACCTGGCCATCTCAATGGCCCATTAACTGGGGATGGGCAGGAAGCTACAGGCAACTACCGTATTTTCACCCATATAACCCGCCCACGCAAATAACCCGCACACGCATATAACCCGCGGGTTTTCCGGATCGTGTAAAATATTTCCCGTATACCCTGCCCACGCATATAACCCGCCCACGCATATAACCCGCGACGAGTAAAAGAGAAGGGAAACAGCTGAGATGGGGGGGGAAGAAACGGAGAAAGAAGCCTGCGCACGCTGGGGAAGAGGAAAGGAACGGAGGAGAAGGAAACAGCTGAGATCGGGGTGGGGGAAGAAACGGAGAAAGAAGCCTGCGCACGCTGGGGAAGAGCTAAGGAACGGAGGAGAAGGAAACAGCTGAGATCGGGGTGGGGGAAGAAACGGAGAAAGAAGCCTGCACACGCTGGGGAAGAGGAAAGGAGCGGAGGAGAAGGAAACAGCTGAGATCGGGGTGGGGGAAGAAACGGAGAAAGAAGCCTGCGCACGCTGGGGAAGAGGAAAGGAACGGAGGAGAAGGAAACAGCTGAGATCGGGGTGGGGGAAGAAACGGAGAAAGAAGCCAAGCCTCCGATCGTGTAAGCCTCCGATCGTGTAAAATATTTTTCGTATACCCCGCCCACGCATATAACCCGCAGGGGGGCGCTGTGCATGTAAAAACCGCATATAACCCGCGGGTTATATGGGTGAAAATACGGTATTCTGTCTTTTAAAACATGTTTCTTTCTTTTCATATCCGGAGAAATATTCTGCCTTTTCAATATTTCCTAGGATATTTCATTTTTCTGGGAGAGGGATGGATGATAACTTCCCACAAATTAATTGTCTAATATTTGCCAATGCACTTTTGCAATTAAACCTAAGGCAAGTGAATTGTGAAGCTGTCTATTGGGGTCAGCCTTTCTCCCAAGTGCAAAGGCACATAGGATGTCTCCCATGGATCTTAAACCTTCAAATGGACGAATGCATTCTCTAAACCAGTGGTTCCCAATCTTTTTTTTGTCCATGCCCCACCTAAGCATCTCTAAAATCCTGATGCTTCCCCTCTGTGACATATAATTCTTGCTTTACTCAAAAAAATGAACTCTACCCATCCGGAGGAAGACTAAAAGCCATTAACTTGGTTTAAACAAGGTTCAAATTGCCTCCATTAAAAATTGAATTGCCCCCCCTGTGGGGCATGGGCCCCACGTTGGGAGCCACTGCTATAAACCAATCTAGTTTGAAGATGTTTAGGGCTTTATATTGATCAAAGCCATCCCATTGAATTGTGCCCAGAAATAGTTCAGTAGGCAGTGAATCTTTTGTTTCAAGGGAATCGCTTGTTCCCTATAATTGGCCCCAGTCTGTGGTCTGGACCCTATGGTTCTTCCTATGAAGAATACTGATTAAGTGGAGTCAAGTGATTTGACCTACATACGAAGCGCTGCTCTGGAAGAAAACTCATAATTCTCTCTGCTCTCCTATCCAGAGCAAATAATAATAATAATAATCCTTTACTAACCCCTTGGCTTCCTAAGCAGTTGAAAAACAGGGGCATCTTTTTCAAGAAAAGTTTCTTATGATAGGAGCAGCAGAGACATTTCCGCACTATTTGATTGTAAATGAATAAAAAATCTGGGGGACCAGCAGGCAGGCAGGCAGGCAGGCAGGCAGGCAGGCAGTATGGCTGGTGTTGAAGGAAAAGTAGGTATACTTTTTTCTCGATAGCTGCTTTTTTGTAGTGTGGGAAGTTATCACCCAGCCCTCTCCCAGAAAAAAATGAAATATCCTAGGAAATATTGAAAAGGCAGAATATTTCTCTGGATGTGAAAAGAAAGAAACATGTTTTAAAAGACAGAATAGCTGCCTGTAGCAACATCTCCATCTCCATGGTTTGGTAGCTGAGCTGCCTAGTTTTTAAGAGCACAACACAAGTATTAGATAAGTCTGGATTGTCTATACTTGTGTAGCTGAATGATCATTCTCCTTGCCCACTGGAGTAGTTTCAGAATATTGATGCAAAACAGCCTTGGTGGTAGGACAGACAATTGTTCCCCATTTTTTATTACTACAGCTGAAGGAATGTTTCAATTAAAACAAGGTCTAGCACATCACCTTTGTTTGTTAGTTTAAAAAAAAACAGTTTTCTGTTATCATATTAATAGATGTTGTTTTGTTATTTTATGCCTTATTGTTGCAACGTGCTCTACATGGGGCAGCCCTTGAAGAGCATTCGGAAACTTCAGCTTGTCCAGAATGCAGCCGCGCGAGCGATCGTGGGTGCACCTCGGTTCACCCACGTAACACCTATCCTCCGCGAGCTGCACTGGCTGCCTATTGGTCTCCGGATACCCTTCAAGGCGCTAGTCGTCACTTATAAAGCCCTTCATGGTATTGGACCTGGGTACTTGAGAGACCGCCTGCTGCCAATCACCCCCACTAGATCGATTAGATCCCACAGATTAGGCCTCCTCCGAATTCCATCCGCCGGCCAGTGTCGACTGGCGACTACTTGGAGGAGAGCCTTCTCTGTGGCTGCTCCGACCCTCTGGAACAAACTCCCCGTGGAGATTTTAACCCTCACCACCCTCCAGGCCTTCCGCAAAGCCCTTAAAACCTGGCTGTTCCAACAGGCCTGGGGCTAAATAGCTGTTGCTCCCATCTCGAATGGTATGACTGTTGTGTGTTTTTAAATTATGTATTGCTATGTTTTGTCTTTCATTTTTTTTTGTCTGTACCCCCCTTCCCTGATTTGAGTTGTGAGCTGCCCTGAATCCCCTTCAGGGGGAAAGGGCAGCATATAAATACAATAAAATCCAAATCCAAATCCATTGTGTTCAATCCATATCAATCCATAATTTAATACAATGTTATGCAGGCTACACACCCCATAGATATTTTGCTTTTGGGGATGTTTTACAAGGAAGAAGCCATACTATGATGAATGAAGCTGATACAGCATTGACATATTTCATACTGTCATTGTTTCTCTCAAGTGGAACATATAAGTGATTTTGCGTAGAGTACCTTAGAAATAGTTTCCGCATCAGTTTACTCCAGTTAGCGCCATTTCCTCTAGGCTATATGAAAAGTATGGAAAAGGGGAGGAAGAAGATATTGTACTGAATTTGCCATGGGACCTAATGATGATTTCAATTTTGCAAAGCAATTTTGGAGCAATTTGTGTTCCATATTGGGCATTGCCATCCATGTAAGGGGTGTTTCTCAAAGCCATGTTCTTATGAATCAAATATTGTTGTTAAGCCCTGCAGTCTTCAAAGTATGTTGTAAGATTATAATTATGCATTATCTCTGAGCATTGGATAAGGACCAAGAGGATGAGCACAAATGAGACAGCACTCCAATGAGAAAGTAAATAAATACTAACAGAAAGACTGTGGTGCAAACTTTATGGTCCTTCGTGGAAAATGAATGCACCACTCACCCTTTATTTTTTATTGACCCCATTCCTGGGGGGTTAAGGTTTGGTTATTCTAAATGTACTGTCAAGTGATTACTTAGATGCATTCCATTTCACATTGCAACAGCTCATAAAGAAGGCATAAGTAGGCTGCTGTAAGAGCTGTAACCTTGGCACAAGCATTCAGTAGGACTACTAAAATGTTATTTATTGTGATAGAAACTCCATATACATACACTTCTTTAGAAATGGAGCCAGTAGAAAATCAACATCAAAGTATCGAGAGAGAAGTCTACATATAATAGGAGGATGACAGTGAATGCATAATGGTATCTTGGAAGGGATTCAATCTCGTATAAAACAAAAGCCTTCTGTAGTAGTATCTTAAGGCCTTATTCAATTATTGGTTTGAATGAGCCTGCTTTTTAGAATACAGACATTAGCTATTGATCTGTGTGAAACACTTGAACATGATAATTTCATAATGGTAGTGCTGGCTATTTGAAGTAGTGAATTTAAAATATGTTTGCCTTAGATCTAGCAAATGATTTTTTTTTTTAAAAAAAAAGATTGATCGAAGATAGCAGTAGGTTGGATTTCAAAGAGGGGGATGTGATTGAGGCATTAAATTTCCAGCTATGTCAATTTTGTCAGTCTTGAAACTCATATTTAAACTCATTTCCTAATGTTGATTCCATCTTCAGCCAACCCAGCTCTCTTTCCACTAGTAGGTTTTCTAAGGGATATTTCCGGACACTCACCAGATCCAATCAGAAGTCAATTTGCTGAAAGTCTCAGATCAATATTTAAGCAATGTTCTTTTGGATTTAATTTGTGTTTGTTGGATTTGGATTTGATGGCCCCTTGTCAACCTTAGCTGACATTGATAAAACTAATCAGGATTAAAGAGAGGCCACTGGCTGTAAGAGTTGTAAGCTGTTTTGAAGCATGTTTGCCACGACAGCAAATTATAGCAAACAACTTCTTTATTGTTGCTAAGATTGCCTTTGAGGTCACCATGAATCAAAAGGATTAAAGGGAGACCTCCTGCTCCGTTCCCAAGAGATGAAGCTGTGTGCCAATAGTGTATTGCTTGTATTTCCTTCCAAACAATTTAGTTTAAGTAACATGGAAATTTGCAAAACAAGTATCTCAACAATTTTTTTTAGATAGGCCTCCAAAAAATGTGGGACCATTGAGAAAGTGTTGCTTCCAAGTGGCTACCCCAAATCTCTTGTTCAGAAGAATATGGTAATATATAGCTTCAAAAGCCTCTCTAAGAGGTCTTAGCAAATCAGCTGGGTAGCCCACTTCTTTTTGTCACAGACCTCAACAATAGAATGATCCAAGGCATTTATTTGTAGAACTTGGGCTAGAAGCTAGCTGCAATCTGCATGATTCTATGAACACACTGAATTTTTATTTAATTTTTAATTTTTTTAAATTTTATTTATTATTTATAGGCCGCCCTTTTCCCTGAGGGGACTCAGGGCGGCTTACAATTCATGGGAGGGGGTGTGCAAGACAAAACATAAGACAGTACGTGAATAAAAAAAATAAACAATAAAACACAACTTTCATTCAACATTCGGGTGGGGCGGATTAAAATCTTTATCCCCAGGCCTGACGGGATAGCCAGATCTTAAGGGCTGTGCGGAAGGTCTGGACGGTGGTGAGGGTGCGAATCTCCATGGGGAGATCGTTCCAAAGGGTCGGAGCTACTACTGAAAAGGCTCTCCTCCGCGTAGTCGCCAGTCGGCACTGACTGGCGGATGGAACTCGGAGGAAGCCTAATCTGTGCGATCTATCTGAGCTAATTTATTAGTATATTGTCTCTCAAAAGGAAACCAGTGTGATTTAGTGCTTAATTATTATATGGAAAAGTCAAGGAGACATGAAGTGTCGCCATATTAGTTTTTAATACAAGAACAACTGTCTTTTGATACATTAGTTAATTGGTTAATTAGTAAGATGTCACTGAATTGGGTTATCCTCTGACAACCATATGGAGAAATGGTAGCCACCTTGACTTTCTTTCAGAACTGAGGACATATTTTTGATCTTATCCATTAAACTTATTCACTCCCTTTCTCCCACCTCCCTTAAGCTTGTAAGCATAATCCCATAAAGACTAAATTATGTATTACATAAATTTTCATGGATCATAATCCATTTGATGGTGAAGACACACTAGGTGATTTGAGCCAATTATAATTTTTTATCCCAGCCTATCTCAGAGACATATTATTTGGGATATAATTGAAGGTAGATTACTAATACATGCTACCTTGAGATCTTGAAGGAATGATGGAATATAAATCTAATTAATAAAATAAATGATTATGTTGACAACTGATCAATAATAGCCCAAACTCTTACTGGCCCAAGTAAATTTAATCATAGATAGTGCCACTGTGAAAAATAGCATTCCATTCATCCCCTCTCCTTTTAAAACCAAATAACTGATAAAATACAGCAAAAATAATTTCATTTCTTCAGCCTTAAGTTTTACAAGTATGATTTACAACTTGTAGCTGACTGCCTGCCAGTCAAAACAGTTTTGCTCTTTCAGGATAAGCAAGAACACTTTTCCCCCCAAACTTCAGCTTTCAACTCTTATTAACTATAAGCATTATTAACTATATGTGCTAAGTATATTATGGAATATGTGCTCTACTCTCATCCTACCACTAACCCATTCTTCTTATGCAAGAGTTACAAAAGCTTTGCAGATATTAGTGGTAAATTTTCCTCTTCCTATCTTAACCAAATGAATAGGAAGCTGCCTTGATGTAGCTGATGATCCTTTGATAAATAAAACCATTGATTTTTTTCCCATTAATTTCAATCCAACTAAAGGTCCTCAAGTAATAATTATATTAGCTGCTCTTCTTCTTCCACTGTTCCCCTATATTATGCCTTCAAGGATTTTATTGACCAGACAACTCATGAACTAGCAGCCTTCAACATGGCAAAAACTGTTTAATCCATTTTAGGATTACTAGCCATCCTGCTTCTGGATTGCACTCAACAGTGTTTCTGGGCCATTATAGTTGTTGGTCCAAGTTATTGATTGTGGTTACCAGCCAACCCCTCCCTTTCTAAACTTCTTGTTCCCAAAATTGTCCATTGTGTTTTTAAAACATGTTTCCCTGTGCCATTTCATATCTATCACTCCTTCTTCCGAGGTGGCGCAGTGGTTAGGGTGCAGTACTGCAGGCCACTTCAGCTGACTGTTATCTGCAGTTCAGCGGTTCAAATCTCACCGGCTCAAGGTTGACTCAGCCTTCCATCCTTCCGAGGTGGGTGAAATGAGGACCCAGACTGTGGGGGCGATATGCTGACTCTGTAAACCGCTTAGAGAGGGCTGAAAGCCCTATGAAGCAGTATATAAGTCTAACTGCTATTGCTATTGCTTCTTCTATGACAACTATTTCCCATCAGAGTCTAAACTAACATCTAATTTCAGCTCCTTTTCAACAACATGAATATTAGCTATTTGGGTGTTTGCGTGGAAATACAAACAGGGAGCTTGACTCTATGACTGAGAACGGACTCATTATAATTTCCACAAATACCTTCATCACAGTGCTGAAATTCCAGATTAAAAAGCCAAGTTATTGTACTGAGATGGCATTGCTTGTGCTTATGAATATCTTTTGAAGGACTCAGAATGGTATTTGTGTGTGTGTGTGTGCGCGCATGAATCCTTGCTCTCATAGATCTCTTGATGGCTTTCAGTATGATTGAGCATGTCATCCTGGGAATTGAGAATAGAGGCCACTGTTTTGCTCTTTTCTCCAAGGCTGGAGGTCCAGCCCTAAACTCTCTTATGTGAGGTGCCCCAGGACTCAACTCTTTCCCTCACTCTTATCTATTTGAAACTGCCTGCCTGCCTGCCTGCCTGCCTGCCTGCCTGCCTCTCTCTCTCTCTCTCTCTCTCTCTCTCTCTCTCTCTCTCTCTCTCTCTCTCTCTCTCTCTCTCTCTCTCTCTCTCTCTCTCTCATTTATCACACACTCAAAGTTATACTAACTCATGACACTAACAGCAGTAATCATAAACTAAGAACATAAAATATATTCTGACTATTGTAAATATACAGACAGACGGACCGAAAATAGACTAAAATTATAGGAAAACTCCCTTAAGGAAAGGCTAACATTTAAAAGCAATTTTTAAAATTCTTCAAACAATTGAATTCCATAGCGCTGGAGCAGCTACTAAATTCCAGGCGGACTCCTTCCAGCATTTGCAATAGGCAATTAGACAAGGTCATAGCTCCATTTGGCACCTGAAATTAACTTGGAAATCTATTGGAAGAAGCTTAGCCAGAACAGGTATCTATGTTCCCAGTTGGAAGGAGCCAACAGAGATCTGGCTGCCACATTTTGTTGTATTTTCAAAGGCATCTTAATGTAGAACAATCTGCTGTTATGTAAATAGGAGCTACCCAATGTATGGATAATGATAGCTAGTTCAATTCTCTCCAAGAAAGGGCATAATGGATTGATTACTTTCATCTAAAGAAGGTATTCCTTGCCCCCACTCTGACTTTGGACAATCAAGGACATGATAGGGTAATAAAATATCCTCAAACTACTTTTTTTCTATAACTACAGTGTATCAGGATCAGGGGTGGGTTTCAACTGGTTCGCGGCGGTCCCTGCGAACCGGTTGGTCGGCGAACCCGGAAGTAAGTAACTTCCAGGAACGGCGAAGGGCCCTCCCTCCCGCCCACGCTCCTTACCCAGTTTTGACGAGTTCTGCGCTTCCACGCATGCGCAGGACGCATACAGCGCCTGCGCGATCCTCCAGGAGCAGCTGGAGCATCGCACAAACGCTAGTACCCATGCGTGCGCCACGCACGTGCACGAGGACACCGCCGGCCCTGTTCTAACCGAACCGGTTGGAACGGGGCGAGAAACCCACCCCTGATCAGGATATAACACATACTCCAGTCTATGAGCAATCAGATTTAATAACACTCTTCTCTTATCTGAAGCCAGTTTGGAGAAAGAATAGTTTTCTGTACAAGTCATAGGGGCACTCCTAGCTAATTGAAGGTGAAAAATTAATATTCTCCCAATCCTTTCTGAAAAATTCCTGGCCTATGGCAACTCTTCTCATTATTGTTTCTTTTTTTTCAAATTTACAAGTTTGCCTTCCAGCCAGATCAATTTTAGATCACTCTGCATATGACTTTCCATGGCTCTTACTTTCAGCAGCCTTCATAGCATCCCTTAAGGCACTGTCTTTAACCCCTAACAGGTTACATTTTATACATTCTGGCTATGACAGCATGAAACTAGTATCCCCTGTTGAGACAGGCTTTACATTTTATAGCAACTAAGAACCAAGTGGGAAGAAATTGTGTTGCTTTCACCTTTTAGGTGAAATCTGCCTTTTGGGATATCTGGAGCATCCTGTGTTCACTAATTGAAACAGTCAAAATGTCAAATGTGCTATTTCAATAATGAAGGAGTGAGAGTAAGTCTTCTGTGGTTGGTAACTGTTGCTTTACACTGAGATGTCAAGGAAGGATTTTTGTTCCTCAATTACAAAAAAACTGTTTTATGCCAAGAATCATCAGGGAAAGGGAATGTTAAGGACACCTTTAATCCCTGATGGTTCCTCCATTGTTGTGCATCAGCAAATATTTGCACAAGGATTTTCTGGATGAATTTCAAGCCTTCATTCAAAGAGGGTTGCAAATGAAATTACAAGAGAATGAAGATAGTTTTATTTGAATGTAAATGTCAAAACTTTTACTGCCTTGTCATTATGAGGCTGCTATGGGGTGGGTGAGTGATGTCAAGTATATGGAAAACTGGAAAAATAAATTTACACACAATTGTGGTACTTTGGAGTGACTTAGTAATGATGGCCAGAGTGTAAAGTTATGTGTAAAATATGACAGGTTGGGGTTAAGAGAAGCAGAGGGAATTGAAGCAGAATCTGATTTACTGACAAGATTACAATGAAGTTTAGCAGATTTTTCTGCTGCTTATTATTCACGCCATGATTGTTGGGTGATAAAGTTACAATAATTACTAGCTTTAATTTTTTTTCTAGGCACTTGTGTTTCAGAAAAATTCAGCAATGTAAGGAATCAATTTAGTCTATTCTGATTTAATCAAGTAATTCAGAATGGTTTCTGCAAACTATGTCATGCCTGTACAGAAAAGATGAATGCTACTAGCTCTAATGAATGCACCTAGTTCTAGCTCAGAGGTCTCCAGTGAAGTGAGATGAGAAATTATATTACCACATGATACACAGGAAGTAGAAGGGAAGGATGCAAGGCTGTAAGGGATATCTCCAAGATGAATCATGATTCACCACACGAAAGTATCTAGTATCTCAAAGGGCGACGAAGCCCTTTCCCAATTCAAGGTAATTGGAATGTGTTCAAAAAGACTTAGTGGTGCTTAATGCGAATGGTCTTGGGAAGAGAATTCTCTCCAGTCAGAATCTATGATTCTAGCTAGATCAGTGACGTGCGGTGAGATTTATAGCTGGTGAGGCACTGACACAGGGGTTTCAATTTTTTTTAGACTTGTGGACTTCAACTCCCAGAATTCCATAGCCAGGCATGCTAAGTTCCGATTTAAAGCGACAGCATTTTTCCCCCTTGCGAAATAAATTTTCCTTCATTCTTTTTCCTCTCCCTCTCCCTCCTTCCTCCCTCTCCCTCCTTCCCCCTCTCTCAAACAGACACACACACACAGAGAAGTTGAATCCCTCTCTCACTCACTCACTCTCAAACAAACACAAACACAGAAGTTGGATTGGATATATTTTCCAATGGCTTGAAAGCAGCTCCTCTGCCATACCCCACCCCCATTCCCCTGCTGCCTTCCGATCCGAGCCTTTGATTGCAGGTGGAGCCACGTTCCCTTTTCAAACTTGTAATCAGTGAAGCTGAGCTTATATACTTTTATCCAGCTCTGTGTGTGTGTGTGTGTGTGTGTGTGTTTGAAAAGGCAACGTGCCTCTGCATGCAATCAAACTTTTTGAATTCCTCCCCCCTCCCCACACCCGCATCTTTTCCAGCTGTTTCAGAGAGGATTTCAACTCTGCTCTTGCTTGCCCTCATGAAAAGAAAAAAAAAGTGAAAAGAGAAAGGCAAGAGCTCTGAGGTCAGACTGAGCTAGTTGCTCCCAGAGAACTCTAAAAAGCCTCTAAAAATGCCCTCTACAGGAGGTGAGAGAACCACGTGCCTCCTTTGCATAAGGAATTTTTCGCCTTTTAACCCTTGCTTAACTCTGCTCAAGTGATCATAAAGCTAGAGTAAAGGAGACACGTGGTTCTCTCGCCTCCTCCTGCAGTTAAGCACTAAGCAGAGTCATCCACTGTGACTCTGGCAGAAACTATCTCAGCCTTTCTCCTTTTAAATTTCTTTTTCTTTTTCATGATGACAGTGGTGAGGCCCTGCCTCCCCTGACTGCACGTCCCTGAGCTAGATTCAGTTAGAGCAGACGCTCCCCTGTCTCCCGTATGGACCTTTGCTCTTTCAAGGGAAGTCCATGGTAACAAGACCAATCACAATATTGGGATACTTTAAGATTATATAGAAGGAGTAATGCTGTAGAAACACATCCTTCCTAGTGCTTCACGGAAGGCTAGACTGGTATAGGAAGTAGTGGGTTTTCATGTCATCCATACATTTATGTTTAAATATGTCTAGGAAATAACTACAAGAAGCTCTATTTCATTTAATTTGCTCCTTCTATCCTAGCGGCTTAAAGAATGAATGGTATGCGGCAGGTTTAGCCACCAAAGTTCCAGAGGCAATACAGAATGATAAACAGTTCCATCATCACCTCTGAAAAGATCATGTATGCAACTTTGCTGAGTGTTAAAAAAGGAGTCAAAATATGTCAGACCAGGATTTTATTTCCTGTAGATACGCCAGAGACTTTTTGCCATGCGCTGAAGCAAGAGGCCGGTCAAAGGCAATGAAGAAAAAGATAACCACACACCAGAGTGGTTGAATTCAATGGAATTCAAGACACCTGGAAAACTGAATGATGAAGAGAACAGAAAGCAAGACAATTACCCTGGATCAGAGGATGAAGATTAGTGAGCCAAGAAAAAAAAATGGAACATAAGTCCAGAAGAAGATGACTTAGCTTCTAAGTCATCTTCTAAGTCAGACTGGTGATAAGAGGCAGACCTTGAAAAGCAGTAAGTGGGTGATGGGTGAATGAGTGATGCAGAAGCAGAAATCTGGCTTCAGGAGAGAAGCAGTGGGTTGTGGTCCCAAGGCTGGTTTCAAGGAAAGTTTACAATCAGGCTAGAAAATGGGAGATCATAAAACCTGGGAGATCATAAATTCTAGTATCACCCCACAACAGTGGTGGGTTTCAAAAATTGTTCGAACCTACTCTGTGGGTGTGGCCTCCTTTGTGGGAGTGGCTTGCCGCCCATGTGACCGGATGGGAGTGGCTTGCCGCCCATGTGACCGGATACGAAGATGCCGACGACACTTGCCAGAACCACCTTAAATTACCTCACACACAGCACTGGCATGCATAAGAATAGGATGTAAACTTGTTTTTTAAAAGGCATCTTTGGTTTGCGTTAAAACAACTTCAACACACGCAATGTTCTAATTGCACCACAAACGCAGTAGCCATCCTTACCTTTCACAGAGGCACTGAGTTTTATAAATATGAGCATGATAGTGTAGAATAATCAAATCCAAGGACCAGTGGTGGGTTTCAAAAATTTTTGGAACCTCTTCTGTAGGTGTGGCCTGCTTTCCGGGTCCACTGGTGGAACCTCTTCTAACCGGTTTGGTAGATTTGACGAACCGGTTCTACCGAATAGGTGTGAACTGGTAGGAACCCACCTCTGCCCCCCACACGAAGATCACTGGCTGACTTTGGCCAGTTTCTTTCTCTCCAACCCAGGAAGGAGGCAATAGCAAAAACCTCATTAAAAAAACCTGTGGGGATTTGTGGGGATTTGTCCAGGCAAAGTCAAGAACTGACTCAAAGGAGAAAACACACACACACACACACACACACACACACACACACACACACACACACACACACACACTGTTTTTAGCCACCCAACTTTGATATATGATGTAATGGCTGACACAATGAGTCTTAACTATACTTCAGATGTTTCAAAATCTTTTGCTTTTGAAAGCAACTGAATGATACAAAACTACCCCTAAGATGCAAATGTTTGATTGAATGGCATTTCTTATTACAAGCCTTGCCAATAAAGTAGTTTCTGATATATTTTCCTTATCAAACTCTTTTACAGCTATTTCCCCCCACCCCAAATCTAACATTTTATTCAATAGGTAATGTTCTAAAGGTTGCTTTTAGACTGTTGAGTGTTCGTACAGTTCATTTCCCAATGCCATTTTAGTGTGTTACTGTTCTCTTTGATGTGCGGCACCTTAAACCGAATGCCACATTCATCTGTACAGATCTAGCAGTGTTATTTCTAAATCTCCACTATTGTCATTTCTGCTAATGGTATTTGAAATGGCATAACTTTTCTGGCATATCAGAATTGTTAACAGCCACCTATTCCACAGTCTGCATTTATTCACCTCTTCTCGCCTTTCAATAGGTCACCCACCATATATAGCTTACTCAGTTCAATGTCAGTGTTATCATTATGCCTTGTGTGTTCCAAAAAAATATATATATCTTCTATAAAATCATACAAGCTCCCGGGCTTTGATCATCCTTTACTTTTCTTCTTTTCAAATGTCCATTTCAGGCATTCTGCCTCATGCTTTGCTGATGCTGTGGAGGATGAGAGAGAGGACTTTTTTGTCTCATCCCCAAAAATGGGCTATCCCTCTGGATTCTACACATTGTAGCACAAATGTGCACAGTGCTGTCTTCAGAGAATTGGGATTGCAAAGAAAGAGGCAGGGCTAGCAAGATAAGTTGTCTTAGGTCAGGTTTAGTGTTTGGGGAAAGTCATGCAATCTCAGGTCTAATTCCAGAAATGTCCCTTTTGATCAGAGGGAACAGAGAATAACAATGATTAAACCAGCCAAGATAGGCAGCAAGAGTTCAATATATCAGTGATTTCTGTTGAAGTGTCATGGTCCAATCTCAAAGGTAACCTGGTCACAGAGGATTTTATATTGGACATTATACCTACCTTGTGCTTATAGTAATTAATCTAGTACAAGGTCATCATGATCAGTCATATTTCCCAAAGGCATGGAACTCAAAAATACATTGAGCCTAACATAGTTGATCTCTTCCTTGGGTTTATCTTGAAAAGATTAAGGGTGGAGCTATGGTATGTGCCCCATTGTCCCTTCCATGTTTAAAAGTTCATTATTCTAGAATAAAACTAAGGATGATGCAGAATTATATTAGGGAATCCTGGAACTGTTTTTTTTCCATCTCCTTGGTGATGATATCTCTTTTATCAGACAAGAGATAAGCAGAACAATTCATTTCTAAACTGAAATCAGAAAACTTAGATAAAATCTAGGAGAAGAATAGCCTCTTCCCCCTCCCTCCACGCAACCACAATTTTCAGAAGTCAGATTCAGACTTGTCGGGGGTTAATTTTTATGTGTTGAACATAATGTGTAGCTAGTCTCTAACATAGGTAAATGAGCCATCAGAATTATGCTCATTATTCAGACTGTTTTTTTATCAGAGTTTAGGGAACAAGCTAGGCATTTTTCAAGATAAGGAACATTATCACAAGTTGTTTGGCTGATTCCTGTTTTTTAAAATTCCTTTGCCTCTTCTGCAAATGAATTCTCAGTGGTATATCTTTCTGATACTACTAGTTATACTTCCTTTATTCCTTTGCCTCTTGTGCTATTACCCAATAGCTATTTGGAATACCACAAAAGGAATGCTATTTTTTTTAAAAAAAGAACCCAACCAAACAGCTTGACTCCTCAATTAAGGCATGGGACTCCATCAGGAACTCCAATTGGACTTCAAGCCAAACAAATTTATTTCCTTTTCCACTCCATGTAATAGTCAACAAAGCCCTAATTTTTTATTGATTATCTCTTTCTGTTGTAATATAGTTCCTTGTGTAGGTGTGTGTTCTCCATGGCCTAGTTCATACTAGGGCCTGCAGAGTCACGCTGAATCACACAGGAGACAACTGGCTCCGAGAAAGCCATAACATCCTGATAGTGAATAACATAACATTCTGAGATGTGCCCTACCATTGATGCCCAGGATTTGACCATATCTAGAGAGAACTTTCCTGAAGCAGTAGATTAGAAATTGTACTTTTACAGGCTGTTTTCTATCACATGTTATTGCTCCTCCTGCCTTTGTCCTGTCTCAATAAAAGGGGCTCTCAGACCCCCAATCTGGGTCGCTCCATCTCGAGAAAGTTCGTGTCCTGTCTTTTCTCAACATTGGCCTCATGGACGACCCACGGGAACATCACATTTGGTAGCAGAGGATGGTTACTTCACATCTTTCCTAATGAAAATTATTACAGCCTACTTAGGACTGTCTCTCTTAGTTGGAATGCAATATATTTCTTCTCCTTCAGAGATAGTTGCTGATTGATTTTCCTCTCCCAAGCTTTGGAGGAGACATGGAGAAGTAAGCCTCCACTGTTTATTCACAGAGTTAAATATAATGCCTTACAGGGATACCAGATAATATTACTTGCTTAAGAACTCATATAACTAAAGAACTAAGAAAACACTAAAGCCATTATGTTTTCACATATTATTCATTGTTATCAATCCTTTATTTTTGTCAAACATTTATAACAGGGACCTGCAACTTTTGTTGTTTTCTTTAGGTTTTATGTGGTATGTCAAGAACCATACTCCAAAGATGGTTCACCAACAAACGCACGCTCAACAAAAGTGCACTGATGAAACCGTGGAGAGAAAACAGCAAGGTCGAAATCGCGCCGATGAATGCGCGCAGAAGCATGCCGACAACAGTGCGCTGACAAAAGCGCGCCTTCAACAAACAACTAATAACAACTTAATAACCCTAACCCTAACCCTAAACCTAACCCTAAACCTAACCCTGAACCTAACCCTGAAACTAACCCTGAACCTAACCCTGAAACTAACCCTGAACCTAACCCTAACCCTAACCCTAACCCTAACCCTAACCCTAACCCTAACCCTAACCCTAACCCTAACCCTAACCCTAACCCTAACCCTAACCCTAACCCTAACCCTAACCCTAACCCTAAATTGCGCTTTTGTGGCCACAGTAGTGTCGGTGCGTTGTTGTGGGCGCGTTTATGACATCGCAGTTTTCTCGCCACGGTTTCATCGGTGTGCTTTTGTTGCGCGCACATTTGTTGGGTCACGTCCAAAGATAAATGAAACCAATGCCCCATAAGTGGAGAGAAGAGGAGTTTAGAGGCGAGAAATGGGTGTCTTATGTTAAACACGGGCAAAGCTTAATTCCTTACACCTGAATATGCAAAACAAATGTGAATAGGCAAATAAAATCCTACATTTTTGCAGCTACACATATAGGAAGTTTCAGGGTCCACAAAAGGAATGTTGATGGTGTCTTACATGTGTCCTATTTCCCAAAGCACTGAAAGGCAAAACAAGAAGCAATGGATGGAAAATAATCAAGGAAGGAAGCAACATACAACTAAGGAGAAATTTCTTTATAGTGAGAACAATTAATCAGCAGAAAAGCTTGCCTTCAGAAGTTGTGAGTGATCAATCACTGGAGGTTTTTAAGAAGAGACTGGACAGCCAATTGTCTGGAATGATATAGTGCTGGATGCGTCATGCACTGGCCCCGTTCACTCATGTTTTAGCGAAGGGGGGGAAAAGTTGTGATATGTGATGTGACGAAAACGTGACGCCGTGTGTTTGATATCCCTGATGTAAGGGCTTCTGCTTGACAAAGGGGTTGGACCTCCGAGATCCCTTCCAACTCTGTAATTCTGTTATTCCTCCCCAGACCGTACTATTTGCATACTTGGATTATAATTTTGTGTTATCTGTATTTACCTGTTTAAATTAAGGTGCTTTCAACATATATGCTTAGACAGATGCATTTAAGGAGTTTGGCTCACCATGCAAAGCATCAGCTTTGGGATAGACAGACTTGTCAATAGGAGGACTTAAGTGCAGAAAAATGCCGGTTGCCAGGGAGAGAATTGAGGAATAAGGATTGAGGTACATACAGTAAAAAAAGACTAGGATGTAATTCTATTTTCTGCCACTTCTGCCAAATGTCTGCCTGAATGGGTATAAAGATGGGGACACAGAACCAGAAATAAATCAGGAACCTAGATTCTGATCAACTCCAGCCTACAATTGCAAAATAACTTCAAAGTTGCTTGCTGCCTGCTATGAGTTAAAACAAAACACAGTTCTATGTAAGTTATATTGTGGTTTACAACACCCACACTCACCTATCCACACCCACCCACCCACAAATAGATGAATCAATAGGTACAAATCAGTTTAACTACACAAGGTGAAAACTTTATGCGTACACAACTATTTGCTTCCATGTATGAGTATGTATGTCATAGGATAATTTTATACATTTTTCCTATCAGAGTACTCTGGAATAAATCTGATTCACATCAAACTCCTCTGATCTCTGATGATTCCCTTATTTGGACTATAGTGGAATATTCTCCAAATTCTTCTTTGAGTAGAGAACATGACACCTGGTATCCGAAAAACATGGTATGTAAGACTTCTCATGCATTATTTTGCTACCTTGACTTGCACCCATGCTTGCTGATTCTGTAGTCAGTCAACCTTTGTTCACTTGAACTACTTGCTTTTACACCTAGTTGTAATGAGATTCTGCAGCTGAGATGCACAAGGAAAGACAGCCTTCTATACCCAAGAGTTTTTCCAAACAAGTAATTTATTATCTAGTATTCCACTCTCAACAATCCAATGTACAACGATTCAGTGTAATCAGTGGTGGGTTCCGGATCCTGTTGTAACTGGTACGGTGCAACGGGGCCGGGAGTCCACCACATGAGCGCAGCGTGCACATGTGTACTTACCACCCATGACACTCCGCGATGCATCTGCGACGCACCAGCTGCTCAGTGGAGTGTTGTGCAGGTACCGTATGCTCCATGCGCGGAAGCCCTGAACAGCTCAAATATAGGTAAGGAGCACAGGCAGGCGGGTTGGCCCTCCGGAGCACCATACCGGAACAGTACCTGGTGCTTCCAGCAGCCACCAGTATGCCCATAGCAGGGCATACTGGTCGTATCCCACCACTGAGTGTAATGGACTCAAGTGATGTATGTGTCAGCGTTCCAAATACCATGCAGAATTAAATCAGAGTCAAAGGCAAAACTATCCTTAAAGTTTCAATTTAATAAGACAGGCATGTTGGCATCATGCTATGGATCCCAATACTGGAAATGACGTCAGAATTCCACCCAGTAAAAAGTTCATGATCTTGTCCCCACACCCACAATCCATCACATGGTCCAATCTTCTTCCTCCACGCTGGCATCCACACCCAGCTGCTTCCGGTCAGATGTACTGGTGCAGAGACAAAGGATGACCTTGGCTTCTAGTAAAGAATGACAACAATACATTCCACAATCTCACTCCTGTCTATTCCCCCCTCCCATCAACTATACTAAAGAAACAGCATAATGAAATAAGAGAAAGTGTAGCAGGCCAAAATTCTAAAAGGAATATAACTGCAGGGCTGACAGGATGTGCATACAGTATGTGACTCAGGTTTTAGTGACTAGTAATAAAATAATTTATATCATTAGAATTTCTATAATTTGTCATTGCTACAGTTAAGAACCTAATTTTACAATATTGTATATTGTTATATTAGAATCACTGTAGTTGACATCTTAGAAGGCAACATATGAAATGTATCTGCATTGCTTGCACTTGGGACTAACATGTGTCCTATAAGCTGCTAACATTACCATCATTAAGTGATGAAGATACATATACAGCAGAGGTGGGTTCCTACCAGTTTGCACCTATTCGGTAGAACCGGTTCGTCAAATCTACCGAACCGGTTAGAAGGGGTTCCACCAGTGGACCCGGAAAGCAGGCCACACCTACAGAAGAGGTTCCAAAAATTTTTGAAACCCACCCCTGGTCCTTGGATATGATTATTCTACACTATCATGCTCATATTTATAAAACTCAGTGCCTCTGTGAAAGGTAAGGATGACTACTGCGTTTGTGGTGCAATCAGAACATTGCGTGTGCTGAAGTTGTTTTAACGCAAACCAAAGATGCCTTTGAAAAAACAAGTTTGCATCATATTCTTATGCATGGCAGTGCTGTGTGTGAGGTAATTTAAGGTGGTTCTGACAAGTGTCGTCGGCATCTTCATATCCGGTCACATGGGCGGCAAGCCACTCCCATCCGGTCACATGGGCAGCAAGCCACTCCCACAAAGGAGGCCACACCCACAGAGTAGGTTCGAACAATTTTTGAAACCCACCACTGATATACAGTATATTATGGGGTTTGGTGTTGGCGGGGGATAATCCTTCCCAAAGCAGGCATCAGCTCAGCTTTATCTACTTGAAACTAGCAGCGTCCCTCGTCTGCTTTGCTGTCTGAGTATTATAAGCAGCAGCAGGGTGCCTTCTTTTGATATCCTTTTCAACTCAGCTCTCCCTCAGTTCAGCAGATGCTAACCAGAGATGAAAATGTATTTTTAGGTTTTTCTTCTTCGGTGGTTATTTTTCAAATGATCTGTTATAATTTCATGCTTAAATAACACTAAATAAGCTCCTATGTTTGCACAGTGTAATTGGAAGAGACATGAAAATCAGGCAAACCAGCATCATTTTCACTGATACTGATATTCCCCCACCAGAAAAATTGCTTGGAGAATTAACCCTTTCACAACACTTCCAAAGAGAATATTCATAACATGTTATGGTTACAACTGGTATGCAGTGGTGGGTTTCAAAACTTGTTCGCACCTACTCTGTGGGTGTGGCCTCCTTTGTGGGAGTGGCTTGCCGCCCATGTGACCGGATGGGAGTGGCTTGCCGCCCATGTGACCAGATGACTGCAGTTCTGCAGTTCGGCTGTTCAAATCTCACCGGCTCAAGGTTGACTCAGCCTTCCATCCTTCCGAGGTGGGTGAAATGAGGACCCGGATTGTTGTTGGGGGCAATATGCTGACTCTGTAAACCGCTTAGAGAGGGCTGAAAGCCCTATGAAGCGGTATATAAGTCTAACTGCTATTGCTAACTGCTATTGCTATTATCTTTGGTCTTGACTCTGGTTTGTGGCCCCTTGCTCACCTTACCTTAGACTTTCAGTTTCTCTTCCCACAAGCCTAACAGAATGAAAGCAGCTAGAGAAAAGAAATTGGATTCAAACCATGTAGGAAAAAGAAGGGCAAGAAACAAGGGGAAATAATTGACTTCCTAAAAGGCATATGACATTTTATCAAGTTGTGGTGCATGATTATCTTGTCTGCACTTGAACTACAAGTTCCAGTCTGACAATTACTTGGATGGGAGACTTCTAGGGAATTCTAGGGCTGTAGTCAGACTGGGATAGATGGATGGATTGGACAGATACATCAATTGATAAATAGATATATATAAAAATGGCTACAAATAAGCTTATCTCAAAGGATATTTTACATAGAGAGAATGTGATTAAGGTTGTGATGGACTGCCTGCCTTCCTCGAACCTATTCATTTCCTGAGTGTGACTCAGCCTTCCATCCTTCTGAGGTGGGTGAAATGAGGACCCAGACTGTGGGGGCGATATGCTGACTCTGTAAACCGCTTAGAGAGGGCTGAAAGCCCTATGAAGCGGTATATAAGTCTAACTGCTATTGCTATTGCTATTACTATTTTTATTCGATCTCTAAAAAAGGAAAAGCAAATATTTTTAACCTCACTCCCAGGTATGACAGAGCCCTGCTGTTTTTGCATCCTCCCCCTGCTCACTGTGCCCCTCACACTCTCCCAAACAGACAGCTACCCAAAGGCTTCTGTACATACAGCATCAGATATTTTGACAGCTGGAAGCTCCTAACAGTAGCCAGGCAACAGCCGCTTAAAGTTCTGCCTGTCTCGGGGAGTGACAGCTGCAGAAAGATGATTAGCAGCCCCCACCGTCACTGCCAAGCCCAGCTTCCCTCCCAAGTCTTGCCAGCTCGGAGGTCAGTCCATCAGGTGCAGGTGATTGCCTTGTGATGGAGGCTGTCAACCGAGCCTCGCCATTTTCATTAGACGTGATTTCCTCTCATTAACTTGCATAGTAATGGTCAAACAATAAATAATTGCTTAAATAAATGCAGAGGGAGTAGTTTACTCTGGACAATCACTCTGCTTTTCTGAAATAATATATTTTCCTGGCCCCGGACAACAGATTTCTCAGTTTCTTAACTGAGTGGATTTTTCAAAGCTTTACCCCATTTCCTAGAAAATAAGAAACTTAAGAACCGAGGAGTCCAAGTATTGCTAAGTTCACATTTCTTTTGTAATAATATTATGCAAGTTGGTTGTTTTCCCAGTTTTCATACTTTGCCAGTCCCCCGTCTAATTATTTGCTAACACCATTTAATTATTTTCTCACATTCACCACTGGCATAAAACATTTTATTTACATATACACATACACCAGTGGTGGGTTACAAATCCAGTTCCAACTGGTATGGTTGGAATGGGGCCAGCGGTGTCCTCATGGGTGCGCACAGAACATGCTCACATGCGCGCAGTGTGCAGATGCCTCTTAGCGCTTCCGCGGTGCTCCAGCTGCTTCCCGGAGCATCGCACAGGCGCTATATGTGCCATGCGCCTGCGCGGAAGCCCAGAAGCCTTTAAACACTGGTAAGGAGCGAGGGCGGGTGGGTGGGCCCTCCGGAGCACTGTACCAGAACAGTATCCGGTGTTCCGGGCTGGCTGCAGTATGTGTGTACCAGGGGTGGGTTTCTCGCCCCGTTCCAACCGGATCGATTGGAACGAGGCCGGCGGCGTCCTCGCGCATGCACGTGGCGTCCTCGCGCACGCACGTGGCACATGTGTGCACGCACACGGCACACGCATGCGTACTAGCATCTGCGCGATGCTCCAGCTGCTCCTGGAGGATCGCGCAGGCGCTGTATGCATTCTGCGCATGCGTGGAAAGCGCAGAATTCGTAAAAACCGGGTAAGGAGCGGGCGTGGGTGTGCGGGTGCGCGCGGGCGTGGGGGGGGGCTTTGCCGTTCCCGGAAGTTACTTACTTCCGGGTTCGGCGACCAACCGGATCGCAGGGACCGGTGCGAACCAGTCGAAACCCACCCCTGGTGTGTACCAGGGCGTACCATCTGCAACCCACCACTGACATACACATACACATATACATACATACATACATAGACACACACATTTTTAAGTCCCAGTTCCATATTGCTGGGTCCAGATGCAGTCACCCTCTTCTTAAAAAAACAGGCTTCTTTGAGGGCATTGTAGGAAAAGCAAAACGACCAGGCATAAAAATGGAAGAAAAACTCCTTTGCTTACCATATCAATGTGAAGTTGCCTAATCCCAGTTTTCCAGACAAATGAACAAACTGAAATACAATTGTTATACTTTTTCAAAGTTTGAACAGTAATGATCCAAGTAAAAATCTTCCAGATAAAAATTACATTTGTACAACCTACATTGCAGTGGTGAGTTTCTACTGGTCCGGACCAGTATGCCTGGACCGGTAGCGGAAATCGGGGTTTTGTTTGCAGACCCATAGAGCTGTAGGCCCCGTACCAGACCGGTAGCGGAAATCGGGGTTTTGTTTGCAGACCCATAGAGCTGTAGGCCCCGTACCAGTATGGTCTCTCCCCTGGCCTTCCCCTGGCTCACTCCACCCACCCACCCAGTCACCGCTTTCTCTCTCTCTCTCTCTCTCTCTCTCTCTCTCTCTCTCTCTCTCTCTCTCTCCCTCCCTCCCTCCCTCCCTCTCTCTCTCTCTCTCTCACCCCGCCCATCCACACCATGCTTGCCCCACCCACCCACTTCCTTTGCCCGCCCATCAGGCAGGGCTGTAGCCAGCGGGCGGAAGGCGTGTCAGTGGCAAGCAGTAAATGAAGCATGCACCGCTTACTCTCTCTCTCTCTCTCTCTCTCTCTCTCTCTCTCTCTCTCTCACCCCGCCCATCCACACCATGCTTGCCCCACCCACCCACTTCCTTTGCCCGCCCATCAGGCAGGGCTGTAGCCAGCGGGCGGAAGGCGTGTCAGTGGCAAGCAGTAAATGAAGCATGCACCGCTTACTCTCTCTCTCTCTCTCTCTCTCTCTCTCTCTCTCTCTCTCTCTCTCACCCCGCCCATCCACACCATGCTTGCCCCACCCACCCACTTCCTTTGCCCGCCCATCAGGCGGGGCTGTAGCCGGCGGGCGGAAGGCGTGTCAGTGGCAAGCAGTAAATGAAGCATGCACCGGCCAGCATCCCTGCCTAAAAGCAAAAAGGCTTTGGAAGCTGCAGCTGCCCCCTCCCCCTCCCTTTTGCATGATTTCTTTCTTTCTTTCTGGTGGAGCAATTGCCTACTTGGAGCAACCGTACGGCTCACCTGCACTGGTGGTCTCCCTGGTGATGGGCGGGTGGTTGCGGGCGCTCAACCAGCTTGGGCGCAGCCAGACCAGAGCACTTTCTCTCCTCCCGCTGCCAAAAGAAAGAAAGAAGGGAAGGGACTGGAGCCTGCTTGGAAGGGAGCTGTGGCAGCCTGCATGTCCCTTTCAGGTATTTCAACCCCCGGGAGGAAGGGAGTCCAGGGGGCATAAAGGGAGCAGCAGCTCCACTGTGAGTGGAGGGCGTGGAGTTTGGCTTCTCCCTGCCTCAGCATTCAACGCTAAGTGCTGCAGCAGAGAGAATCCTAACTTTTTTCTCTCCCTCCATTCACAGTGGAGCTGCTGCAGCCTTTCCTCCACACAATCCCTAGTTATGGGACCAGCCTGCTCTGCCCTGCAGTATTCAGTAGTCCTCTGTTTGGGGGGGGGGATTTGAATGTTGAATGTTTATTTCATTTGTAAGCCGCCTTTTTCCCCCGAAGGGGGACTCAGGGCGGCTCACAACTCAAACCAGGGAAGGGGAATACAGACAAATTAACAACAACACAAGACAATACATAATTTAAAAACACGCAACAATCATACCATTCGAGATAGGGGCAACGGTTCTTTAGCCCCAGGCCTGTCGGAACAGCCAGGTTTTAAGGGCTTTGCGGAAGGCCTGGAGGGTGGTGAGGGTTCGAATCTCCACGGGGAGCTCGTTCCAGAGGGTCGGAGCAGCCACAGAGAAGGCTCTCCTCCGGGTAGTCGCCAGTCGACACTGGCCGGCGGATGGAATTCGGAGGAGGCCTAGTCTGTGGGATCTAATCGGTCTGGTGGAGGTAATTGGCATTTGGTTGCAGCAACACCAAGAAATGGGCAGCCTTAGAAGGCCTGTTCATCATTCCCCTTTTCCTCCCAGCCTTGCAAAACTAGAAGTCTCCCCCCCCCCTCCAAGCAGCAACTGAGACTGTGCAGGAGGGAGGCGGGGGGGGGCAGGAGAAGATAATTGGACAAGAGAAGCTGAAAACCAGGAAAGATGGAGCGATCCCAATTCTACAGCAAGAGGCGTTTCTGAAAAAGGGAGGGGGAGGGGCAGCCACAGCTTCCAAAGGCCTTTTGCTTTTAGCCATAATTGCCATCAGAGCAAATGTTGTGTGGGGGGGGGGGCAAGGAGGAAAGGGGTCCAAGAAGCCCAGAGGTGGGTTCCTACCAGTTTGCACCTATTCGGTAGAACCGGTTCGTCAAATCTACCGAACCGGTTAGAAGAGGTTCCACCAGTGGACCCGGAAAGCAGGCCACACCTACAGAAGAGGCTCCAAAATTTTTTGAAACCCACCACTGGTCCTTGGATGTGATTATTCTACACTATCATGATCATATTTATAAAACTCAGTGCCTCTGTGAAAGGTAAGGATGACTACTGCGTTTGTGGTGCAATCAGAGCATTGCGTGTGTTGAAGTTGTTTTAACGCAAACCAAAGATGCCTTTTAAAAAACAAGTTTACATCATATTCTTATGCATGCCAGTGCTGTGTGTGAGGTAATTTAAGGTGGTTCTGACAAGTGTCGTCGGCATCTTCATATCCGGTCACATGGGCGGCAAGCCACTCCCATCCGGTCACATGGATGGCAAGCCACTCCCACAAAGGAGGCCACACCCACAGAGTAGGTTCGAACAATTTTTGAAACCCACCACTGAAGAAGCCCAGCACCCCAAAGAGGTCCGCGCAGACAGGCTGACGGCTGAAGCAGAGAAGCGGGAGAGAATCGGAGGGGATTCCCTTGATTGTCTTCCTTTCCTCCCCTCCCCGGAGGGAAAACCAACAGGAGGTGCTTTTGGGGGGCGAGTGGGCTGCATGGTCTCCGAGCTGCATCCTCTTTTTTTAAAAAAAAATGGTTAAAGTTGGGTCCCCATCCCTCTTGGACCTCTGCTTGGCCGTCCACAATAGATTGCCAGGAAAAAAAGAAAAGAAAAGATAAAGGAAAGAGGGAAGTCTGCAAGATGGTGGCAATGCTCTTAAATTGCTTAAGAAAGGAAGATCCATTCAGGGAGCAACTCCTGGGTCCATTTCCTTTAAGGCACCACCAGTGGACCTTCGAGACAGTGTTGTCTGTGTGTTTGTGTGTGTGTGTGTTTGTGTGTGTGAGTGTGTGTGTTTTCCCCAAAAGGCCACAGGGGTGCTTATCCCCGCCCACACATTTTCCCAGATGCTGCAGTGGAACAAGATTGGGTGGAAAGGAAGAGGCAGTTATAGCAATAGCAATAGCAGTGGACTTATATACCGCTTCATAGGGCTTTCAGCCCTCTCTAAGTGGTTTACAGAGAGTCAGCATATTGCCTCCAACAATCTGGGTCCTCATTTTACCCACCTCGGAAGGATGGAAGGCTGAGTCAACCCTGAGCCGGTGAGATTTGAACCGCTGAACTGCTGATCTAGCAGTAGCCTGCAGTGCTGCATTTAACCACTGCGCCACCTTGGCTCAAAGTTATCTTTTCAGGCTTGTGTATGAGGAAGGAGAAGTCGCTTCTCTCCCCCAAGCTGGCTGGCCTGTTAATTTGAAAAAGAGCAATAAAAGAGAAGCACGTTTCTGCACATAACAGAAAGGAAAGGAAACATTGAGAAGTGTTGAGGAGCTGAAAGGTGTTTATGTGTGAGTCAGGGAATTCCAGACCAGAAAAATTGTTTTGTATTCCAGATAAATTAGAGCTGGTTCTTTGTGAAAGATCTGTGAGAAATTTGAAATGATGCAATGAAGCCTAAGGAAAAAAAAATAAAGCAGAAAGATTTAATTAAAGGAAAAGAACGGTAAAACATCCACCAAATGCCTTTCTAATGTGTTTTCAATTGTAGGATTGGAAATATTTGATTGACTGTATTCTTTAATGTTGAAAAAGAATAATCTTTATCAGTGTAAGCGGAGGTGTATTCTTTGAGCTTTAATGCAGTTTGCAGAAATCATTGTAGTAAACTGAATGCCACTGTAGAACAACATTTCTCACCAAAAATGCAATTTAATGGAGAGTAAAATAAGATTTTACACAGGCAAGGAAAAATGTAGAGAATAGGTGGTGCCTGGCTCAACTGGAAGTAACTGAGACAGAACTGTGAGATGGAAACTTATCAAATAGATCCAACCTAGAAATGAGAAATTTCTTGTCAGAACAATTAGAGAAATGGGATGCTTTCAGAAATTGTGGGTATATCACAGTGGTGGGATTCAAATAATTTAACAACTGGTTCTCTGCCCTAATGACTAGCTGGGTAGGTGGGGCTCGTGGTCATGTGACTGGGTGGGTGTGGCCAACTCAACATCAATCATGTCGGTGGGCGCGTCACCTTAGCTGTTACAATGTAATCAGGGTTAACCGGAGAGGCAGTTTCTGTAAGCAGGGCAATAAAGATTAGGCTAGAAATAACACCAGAATGTTTCCTTCCTGCCTTCCTTACAGGATTAGCCCTGTAAAGTGGAAAAAAACAAAAGGAGATTTCTTCCAACAATCGGTTCTCTGAACTGTTTAGAAAGTTAACAATGGTGCGAACTGGTTGAATCCCACCACTGGTATATCATCACTGGAGGTTTTTAAGAAGAAATTTGTCCATAATAGTATAGTCTCATCTCATGCTTCAGCAAGGGTTGGACTAGAAAACCTCCAAGATCCCTTCCAACTCTGTTATTTTTTATAAATCTCTCCACTCAGTCTTACCAAGAGAATGGTGATAAACAATATTTGGAAATGTACATCAGGCGGTCTTCTGACAGAAAAATCTCATCTTATTGGCTAGTATCAAGGGGAAAATGACTTTGAAAATGCTTCCTCTTCCACCATAACATGCAAGATGAGGCAAAGACTGGCTGGGAAGGGAGGGGCAAGAAGATGGGATGGGATTCCTCCGAATCCCATCTTCTAGCCAGTGCAAACTGGCTACTACCCGGAGGAGGGCCTTCTCGGTGGCTGCTCCGTCCCTTTGGAACGAACTCCCCGTGGAGATTCGGACCCTCACCACCCTCCAATCCTTCCGCGCTGCTGTAAAGATCTGGCTGTCCCGGCTGGCCTGGGGTTAAGATTATAGCCCCTCTCGAATGGTGTGATTGTTGTGTTTTTTCTCTTTTAATATGCTGTATTGTTTATTGTTTGTTGTTCCCCCTCCCTTTTGAATTGTGAGCCGCCCTGAGTCCCCTTAGGGAAAAGGGCGGCATACAAATAAAGGCAAAAGTAAAGTAAAAGTAAAGGGGCAAGAAGAATCCAGGCGATGTGCCTCTCCATGTGAGTGACATTGAGTTGGCCATGCCCGCCCAATCACATGACCATACCCACCTAGCCATGCCCACCCAGTCACATGACCGCCAAGCCACTCCCACCTGATTACATGCTAACCAAGCCACGTCCACAAAATAGGCCACGCCCACAGAATAAGTAGTAAAAAAAAAATTGGAACCCACTTCTGCTACATTGCCTTTTAAAACATTTCAGAAATCCAAATGACCAGAGGTGGGATAATGTATTCCATATTACTTCCAAAAGTGATTGGTTAATGTCTTGGCCCAATTTAAAATATTGATGTAACAGTCCTAATCAGTTGGGATCGTTTTATTTGAAGCAACTCCTGAATGCATATAAAATACCTACCCAAGCATTATGAGTGACCACACACACTCTAGGTGCAGGCTTGTTGTTGTTGTTAGTTGCAAAGTCATGTCCGGCCCATTGCAACCCCATGAACAACGTTGTGAACAAGAAAAGGTCCTTTCTGTGCTAAACTATATTTACCATAATGTACATTTATTTCAGTGGTGGGATTCAGCGGGTTCACACCTATTTGGGAGAACCGGTTGATAACTTTCTAAGCAGTTCGGAGAACCTGTTGTTGGAAGAAATCTCCTTTTGTTTTTTCCCACTTTACAGGGCTAATCCTGTAAGGAAGGCAGGAAGGAAACATTCTGGTGTTGTTTCTAGCCTAATCTTTATTGCCCTGCTTACAGAAACTGCCTCTCCTGTTAGTCCTTATTTACATTGTAACAGCTAAGGCGAAGCGCCCATCAACGTGAGTGATGTTGAGTTGGCCAAGCCCGCCCAGTCACATGACCACCAAGCCCCACCTACCCTGCTGGTCATTAGGGCAGAGAACCGGTTGTTTAATTATTTGAATCCCACCACTGATTTCTTTCTTTCATTTTGTCTTCCAACAGCCTTCTTTTGATTAAAGATCCTCATGGGATTGTTTGTTTTTTAATGCTTGTTATTTTTTAGGGTTAACCCATGTTCAATTGTGTAGTGTACCTTACTTGGATTCTTGAGCTGATTTGGTGTGTCCTTTATGCTGTTGCTTTAGTTTAAAAGTATTAAATACTATTTATTCATTTTAAATTGGGTTTACAGTATTGATTGTGAGCTACCTTGAGGAGCATAAAATACTGAAATGAATAAATAAGTAAAAGAATGTCAGGCTTGGCAACTCCTTCACATACAAAGTTCCTCATTCTGCTGGAGATGCTTCCTTCACCTTTTTTGTATTGACTTCTTCTTTGTAAACTTTGAACTGGTAAGTTCCACAGGGCAGGGAATGTATTTTTAATTGTATTATTTCCAAGTAAGGTGCCATGTACCTGGATAGTATGGCATAAATGATAAATATTTGAAATAAAAAGTGAACTCCTCTAGTCCCTGAAAGTAGCTCCTAAGAATCTGGAGATGTTTCAAATTTCATCCTCCAAGTTTGAGGATACATTTCTGGTGAGAAAAGAAAATCCAACAATGATTTATTCCCCCTGGCACTCACAATTATTCCTTCCCTGATATTGGGACTCCAACGACAGAAAGAAGGGATGGGGAAAGATCAGAAGAGATGGAGAAGGGAACCTTTGAGTGCAGGAGATCCAATATTTTCTCATTCCTCAAGTTCTTCTCCAGCAGAAGGAAGAATCTTTGCCATCTCTGTCACTGATGAAAAAAAAGTATCTCCCTCCCATTGATTGTAATTAAACTCAGTTTAATTAAACGCACCTTTTTGTCAAGATGTGTTGGTTGTATCGGAGGGGTCTGCTAGCAGTTCAGTTTTGAGTCTCGTGGTTAGGTCACTTGCTGGTTGGTCTTGCCGGTCATGGCATTTTTGTCTGGTGGTCATTTGGGCAGCTATTTGAGGAGAGGGAATGATGGGATCCACCACCTGTTCCCGTTCACACACTTGCTACTTACCACCTACAAAGCCCTTCATGGTAGTGGATCTAGGTACTTGAGAGACCGCCTCCGGCCAATTACCTCCTCACAACCCATTAGATCGCATAGATTGGGCCTCCTCCGAGTTCCATCTGCCAGTCAGTGTCGACTGGCGACTACGCAGAGGAGAGCCTTTTCAGTAGCAGCTCTGACCCTTTGGAACGATCTCCCCGTGGAGATTCGTACCCTCACCACCCTCCAGACCTTCCGCACAGCCCTCAAGACCTGGCTATCCCGTCAGGCCTGGGGTTAAAGATTATATTCCATCCCCGCCCGAATGTTGAATGAATGTTGCTTTACTCTTTTAATTATGTATTGTCCTATATGTCTTTGTATGTTTCCCCTTCCTATATAAGTTGTAAGCTGCCCTGAATCCCCTCAGGGAAAAGGGCGGCCTATAAATAAACTTAACCTGAACCTGAACCTGTATTGGGGCATGCGGAAGAGGGCATCAGCTAGAAAGTTGCGCCCCTCTGGAATGTGCTTTAGTACAAAGTCAAAGTGGTTGAAGTATTGAGCCCATCAGATTTGTTTGGGTGATAGTTTCCGTGGGGTCCTGAGATCCTCCAGATTTTTGTGGTCAGTCCAGACTTCGAATGGCCACCCCTAGACTTCGGGGGGTTGCAAGCCTAGGACGTTTTGTACTTTGGCTGGGTCCATCTCTATTCCCTTATTTATTTATTTATTTGTTTGTTTGTTTATTTATTTATTTATTTGTCTTGTATGCCGCCCACTCCCGGAGGACTCCGGGCAGCTCACAAAAGACAAGGGAAAGAGGGGAACGAGACAAAGACAACATATTAAAAACAAAACCAACATTCACAATTTCTGTGGAGGTAGATGTTTCTCAGCTCCCCGCAGCCTGCTGGAACAGCCAGGACTTGGTGGCTTTGCGGAAGGCCAGGAGGGTAGTAAGGCTCCGGATCTCAACAGGGAGCTCGTTCCAGAGGGCCGGAGCTGCAACAGAGAAGGCCCTCCCCCGGGGAGTCGCCAGCCGACATTGGCTGGCAGATGGAATCCGGAGGAGACCCAACCTGTGGATTCTAATTGGTCTGAGAGAGGTAATCGGCAGGAGGCGGTCTCTCAGGTACCCAGGTAATTTGACATTCAGTAACCCAAGTAGCCTAGCTGTTCATGGTGGAATTAACATTTTGATAGCTTGATGTACAGGTTGCTGCCAGAAGTTTTTCCAGTACCTGTCGGAGCAGGGGTATGTGGACTTCAGCTGACAGTATGCGTGGAATGCACTCCCCCTCCTTCTCTCACTATTGTTGCAGCAGATCAAAGGTTGGGGGCTTGATCTACCTTCGAAAGGAACAGGACTCGAGACCACGAAGGTGCGAGAGAGACGGGTTTATTGGTGCATCGAGTTCAGAGTGTTCACAGACCAAAGTCTGAACTGCCTGGGCTATCCCCAAGACAGTCACTTTATACTTTTCTCCCAGTCCTGCTGTGGCAGGGTGTTTCCCTGTAATGTGGGCAGAATGACTTCACCCCTGAGATAACCACCTTGGGAGGGGTGTTTTTGCAAGCAACTGACGCGTGTCCCAGGAAAAAAAGGGAAGTAAGTACATATTTCTGAGAAGTGACAAAAAGTACATTATGGAAAATTACAGAAAGAGAAGTCATTGTATTATTTTGCAGTAAAAGAAGTTTTGCAATTACTATCTTACACCCACAGTTGTTTTCATGTGCCCACCCTTGTTCAGTAGCTTGCCACACAGTTCCAGTAATATCGTACCTATTTATGAGGAAGTGAAAAATAAAGTGTATCAAGGTTCAGTACCAACTAATATGAAGTTATAGAAGGCCTATTATAAGGCCATGGTTTCTCTGGGGCTGGGTGGGTTTCCCTGAGCAACCCCCTCCTGCCTCACTATGACAACGCTGGGAATTGACACATAGCTAATATCCCTATTTTCTTCATAACAAACCTGTGAGATTAGGTGATTGATTGATTGATTGATTACATTTATATGCCGCCCTTTTCCCCGAAGGGGACTCAGGGCGGCTCACAATTCAATCAGGGAAGGAGATACAAACAGGGGGATAAAAAAGACGAGACATAACAATACAAAATTTAAAAACACACAACAACCATACCATTCGAGAAGGGGGGCAAAAACTCTTTAGCCCCAGGCCTGTCGGAACAGCCAGGTTTTAAGGGCTTTGCGGAAGGCCTGGAGGGTGGTGAGGGTTCGAATCTCCACGGGGAGCTCGTTCCAGAGGGTCGGAGCAGCCACAGAGAAGGCTCTCCTCCGAATTCGGAGGAGGCCTAATCTGTGGGATCTGATCGGTCTGTTGGAGGTATTTGGCAGCAGGCGGGTTGAGAGTGAGTGGCCCAAAGTCATTCACTTGGCTTTCATGTCTAAAGCAGGACTAGAACTCGTAGGCTCCTGCTTTCTAGTCAGATGCCTTAACTACTAAATCAAACACCCTCTTAGATTATTATGCTGTTATTGTAAACTGACTATTAACCATTTAAGCAAGCTTGCTTTGACTCAGTCAATGAATTACTTTTTTTTTTTTTACTGAAATCTGATATTTATTACATCAACTACAGTTGTGAATTTAACTTCATCAGAAATAGTTATACATTAAAGAGGGGAAAAGAAAACACAACCCAACAACAGTAATATTACATTTAAGTAAACTGATAACTTATTCACTAGTAATCTTAATGGAAATGAAGTACTTTTTACAAGGGTCTGAAGACCTAACCATATAATCCATATGTTGTTTATATGAAAACACTGTTTTGGAATTGGAAACTGATCCAAGGATTAAGAGGTGAAACTGAGCATTTTTTGCCCTTGATTACACCAAACAGTCTTCTCCATAGCCAGATTTTTACTTGCTGAGATAGAATTGGGATTTTAAGAGTTAATCCAGTGTTGTGGCCCAGCAGGAGCCGTTGAAGCTGCCACCAGACTCCGACAGCGAGGGGCCCTATGAGTCGGCTCTGAAAGATGTGGAGGACCCTGGACAGGGTTCCGACTCCAAGCAGGCCGCAGAGAGGCTGGTTGGCCACCAGGAGGCGCCTGAGGCCTGGACCAGCGGTGAGAGCCAAAGGGAGCGTGCTCCTGAAGTCAAGCCTTGGAGCAGTGGGGAGGAGACAAGGGAGTGTTATCCTGACGTCATGCATTGGAGCAGTAGGGAGGAGACAAGGGAGTTGGTCCTGGATGCCCGGCAACGGAGGGCTAATAGGCGTAATAGCAATAGCAGTTCGACTTATATACCGCTTCATAGGGCTTTCAGCCCTCTCTAAGCGGTTTACAGAGTCAGCATATTGCCCCCAACAACCATCCGGGTCCTCATTTCACCCACCTCGGAAGGATGGAAGGCTGAGTCAACCCTGAGCTGGTGAGATTTGAACAGCCGAACTGCAGAACTGCAGTCAGCTGAAGTAGCCTCCAGTGCTGCATTTAACCACTGCGCCACCTCAGCTCTAAGGAACAGTTGCACAGTTACAGGAGATAAGTGAACTCAGCTGGTGGTAATTAGGCTCCTCTCAAGACTATAAAAGGATTGGCTTTCCACAAGCTCGTCGCAGGAATCAACGTATTTACTAGAGCTGGAGAAGCTATCATGGGTAGCTTGGCAGGCTGGATTGCTGCCAAGGTTACTCTGTGCTGGATTGCTGCCAAGGTCTAGTCTGTGTGTTAATAAATCCTTGAAGTATCTTTGTCTCGGCGTGCTTTGGTGTGTGAAGAGGGGGGTCAGAACAGTCCAGGAACAGAAAAAGGAATGCTTATGTTAGGCAAAGAGACACTCTAGGAATGTTACATCTGTCTTCAACCTTGGGTGGAGATTCCCAATCTCATAGTGTAAATTTGAAGTCCTTTCCACCCATGCTTTCTCCTTCTTTTCATAGCTTCTATTTCCTTGCCTCTGTGTCTTGCCAGCCAACTTTGTCTTCCCATTTGTTCCCACCCGTTTTTACTTTTTCCTCCATCCAGACCCTTTCCCAATACTTCATGCATAAACCCAGCCCAGCTGTGTGTTTGTATCAACATTTGCATTTCTGCTGACTGCAAAGATTGGTTTAATTTCATGGGTGTCATTTCCTTCCAGGAATCTCTCTCTGAGCAACAGGCCAATGAATCCCTGATAAAACATATTTTCCTACGGTAATGATTTTATGGCCCCATAAGTCATGAATTTATTATGATCTCAGCCCCTGCTGCTGATTGCTGTAAAATGCGAAGTAATTAACAGCAAGCGACAGCTACTAGTCCCACCTGATCGTGTGTTCTTTTCTACACTGATCACTTTGATTAAAATAATGACTAAAGTCGTGTGAAGCTGGGCTGTAAAATATTAGCATGATTAACACCACAGCCTAAAAAAGAAACAAAGGTAATGGGGCCAAGATTTGAGAAACTTGAATATATACTATTTATCACTCGTCCTACCATTATTCCATCTCGTTTATGCATTCTCTTTGGGTTAAATTATGTATGGGCTTGAGGGGGAGGCCAAAGGGCAGACCAGCTAAGCATCTTTCAGGCTGACAGCATCTTAAGTGCTTCATTTAATTTCTCCATGCCTTTGTAGTGTGCAGAGGAAGGAAAATAAGATCATAAAATATTGCAGAGATTCTCATGCCATTCAGAGGGAAGAGGTATTTAGGAAGGAAGGGGAAAACAGTTCTAAATATAAAGCACAGCTACCTTACTGCTAAATCGGCTTGGCATTTCTTCATTGGCTTCTTGTAAACCGGCCTAGTTAACAACCAGGTCCTAATCTTACACTTGAAATTATCCATCCAATGCATAGATTTTGAGTTTTTTTTTTTTTTGAGTATTTTATTAAGATTTATAGGCCGCCCTTTTCCCTGAGGGGACTCAGGGCGGCTTACAAACATTAGGGAGGGGGTGCAATACAAAATAAACAATATGTAAACAAAATAAAGTAGTAAAAACACAACATGCATTCAACATTCAGCACTCGGGTGGGGCAAATTAAAGACTTATCCCCAGGCCTGTTGGGAGAGCCAGGTCTTGAGGGCTGCGCGGAAGGCCTGGACGGTGGTGAGGGTGCGTATCTCGACGGGGAGATCGTTCCACAGGGTCGGAGCTGCAACAGAAAAGGCTCTCCTCCGTGTAGTCGCCAGTCGACATTGACTGGCGGATGGAATTCGGAGGAGGCCCAGTCTGTGCGATCTTATCGGTCGGAGGGAGGTAATCGGCAGAAGGCGGTCTCTCAAGTATGCACACACACAGAATCATTATATAACAAAATGTAAATATAAATAAACATCTAAATGTGACATAAGAGGGGCATGCTTTTGGTTGCAGAAATAGAATTTTTAAAAAATAATTATATATTTGTGCAGAAAATCAGAAACACCACAGCATATCTAAGTATATCTTCCAAATATATTCCCTTATTTTCTATTTTGCTACATAGCTTCTTATTTAAAATTTTGAGTAAAAACTAGCAGTATTGGCAGATTAATCCCTTTCCAGTAAAAAAAGCTCTGGGTTTATTCCAAAATGTTTTTTTGGAAAACATTTGGTGCTTGTGGCTTTGGCATTAAATCTACTCTCAACTTCCACCACTATATTTTGTCCTATCAGAATTCACCCTATTGTCATCTTCACCTTAGCACTTTGCTGGCATCCTGTCATAAATTGTTAGGAAGTAGGTGAAAGGGAAGTAAACAATTGACACGTAGAGGATAGAACAGTAATGGCTAACCTTTTTGGATCCAGTTCCCAAAGCGTGCATGTGTGTGAATGTGCGTGTGTGTGCCCGAATCCACAAAATACCATGTGCGCATGGCCCCTGTGCATGCACCATGCCCCCTTACAGGCACACACTCTCCCACATGAGATTTGCCCCTGTGCATGCCCTGCACCAGTGGTGGGTTTCAAAAATTGTTCGCACCTACTCTGTGGGCGTGGCCTCCTTTGTGGGAGTGCCTTGCCGCCCATGTGACCGGATGGGAGTGGCTTGCCGCCCATGTGACCGGATATGAAGATGCCGACGACACTTGTCAGAACCACCTTAAATGACCTCACACACAGCACTGGCATGCATAAGAATAGGATGTAAACTTGTTTTTTAAAAGGCATCTTTGGTTTGCGTTAAAACAACTTCAACACACGCAATGTTCTGATTGCACCACAAACGCAGTAGTCATCCTTACCTTTCACAGAGGCACTGAGTTTTATAAATAGGAGCATGATAGTGTAGAATAATCATATCCAAGGACCAGTGGTGGGTTTCAAAATTTTTTGGAACTTCTTCTGTAGGTGTGGCCTGCTTTCCGGGTCCACCGGTGGAACCTCTTCTAACCGGTTCGGTAGATTTGACGAACCGGTTCTACCGAATAGGTGCGAACTGGTAGGAACCCACCTCTGTCATGTTGGTAAAGAAAATGGTCATGTTTAATCCCTGAAGTATCATATTTGAAAGGTAGACTGTTGATTGGGTAATGGATAGGCACACACAGGCTTAACAGTAACAATAGCTCTTTATTAAGTACAACAAGTGAGAACAATCCAGCGAAGGTTGAATCTGACAGCAGCCCTTTTATAGGGAGCTGTCAGACCCTTCGACCAATAGGATTAAACCTCTGTTCCCACCGGAACAGAGGACCTTGGTGGAAACCACTGTAGTTAGAACTAATATCTAACATGCCATGCGATTCCCCTTTCTCCCTTTGAAGCATTCAGCAATCTTCTGCAGTCTTGCAATTCTCTGCTAAATGGTTTTTGGGCCACTGCCAAAATCCCTTAATCCCCCTAAGCACCCCCTCTATTACAGATTTATCAGCCATGATTGCCAATTAACTAATAGCCACTTTCAACCCCCTCTTCTATCTAGATCCATCTTAACTGCCAATGATGACACCTCCATTCCAGTTCTTTCCATGCCTTGCCAGCATACCTCCAATTATTTAGGACTTCTTATGCCAACCCAATAATCTTTCTTCCTTGCATGGGAACACTTTCCCGGCTGAAATTAAACTAACTTCTAATTTCAACTTCCCTTAGTTACCTAGCACAAAATGCTAGTCTGGGTGTCTACGTGGATATATGAACAACTCACAAGAAACCGCACTTTAAAACACAATTGAAGGAAGAATTGCCTACTATTCAAGAATGGACATTAAACGTAACAGACTTAGCAGAGATGGCTAAAATATCAGCATATCTTAAGGACCATTCAGATGAGAAATACAAGCTGGAATGGAGAAGATGGATTGATTATATTCAGAATAAATATGGGACTAAGAAACTCCAGATAGTTTATGAGTGAATGAGCAAGGAATGATACAACTTGTTTAAAGTTAGCTTTATAAAAGGGGAGTTAAAGTATAGGTGAGGGATGATGCTAAAGTCTGTTAGTTTATTTTAGAATATGGTTGTTAATGTTTATACCCTATAAGAGCCAAGGTGGCGCAGTGGTTAAATGCAGCACTGCAGGCTACTGCTAGATCAGCAGTTCAGCGGTTCAAATCTCACCGGCTCAGGGTTGACTCAGCCTTCCATCCTTCCGAGGTGGGTAAAATGAGGACCCAGATTGTTGGGGGCAATATGCTGACTCTGTAAACCGCTTAGAGAGGGCTGAAAGCCCTATGAAGCGGTATATAAGTCTACTGCTATTGCTATTGCTATTTGCTCTGGGAGGTTGGGGGGGCTGGGGGGAGCTGGGTTTTTTGGGGGGAGTTATATATTTGTAAAACTTTTTTAAAACTTTTAATTAAAACAACCACAATTGATGTCAATCTATTCCAAACAGTTTCCATATCTTCTTCCTTTCTGTCTGCTTTATGTTTATTATTCCGAGAGATGGGTTATACTTTAATAGCTTATGTAAAACTTATATTGTCTGTTTCTGCACTTAGTCTATTTTAATTTGTTTCCCTACTTGTTTTTTTTCCCATGTCCATTTTCCTAGGACTTATTTTTTGTAGACACTACCAAAAAATACCTTGTCCTACTACTCTTTCATTTTAAACCCACTTCCAATAATATTGGTATTTAAATTATTTTTAAAGGACTAATTGACATTGAAGGATTTGTGGGAGGGGATCATCATCACATTCAGGAAGTGTTAACCTTCTTCTCTGAATTGCAATTCTTCTGAAAAATCTTCCTGGCATGGCAATTAAACTTTTAAAAATAAATTTAATTGCTGCACGGAGAGAAGAGCCAAGAGAAATCTCATGCCCCACAGACCTTTAGTGCTTTATTTGTGAGCTGTGAATCTATAGGCAGAATTATTTTACAGACTCTTTCAAAGTTCACTGTTAAACACAAAGGGCTATAAGTCTTACTACAGGCACAAAGAGAACAGGATATTGTTCTGAAATACAAACTGGGATGCAATCTTTTGTGGTTTGAGGCTGCAATCTTGGTTGTTTGGTTGTTTTGTTCATATCTGATGGTCAAAGGTATGATGACATAAAAGGAGAAATTGGCTGATATTGGGGAGGTTAGGAAGGGTTAATATAAAATAATTGCATGCTAAGAATTAAGTTGTTTGCTACTTATAGGGTTCTCAGCATCACAAATATGGATCTGATACAGTGGTGGGTTTCAAGATTTTTTTGAACCTACTCTGTGGGTGTGGCCTCCTTTGTGGGAGTGGCTTGCTGGCCATGTGACCTGGTGAGAGTGGCTTGCTGGCCATGTGTTCTCTCTCTCTCTCTCTCTCTCTCTCCTTCCTTCCTTCCTTCCTTTTGTCTCTCTGTGCCTTTTTCCTTTTTTCCTTTTTCTTTCTTTTTTCTTTTTTCTTTTTTCCTTTCTTTATTTCTTCCTTCCTTTCTCTTTCTCTTTCTCTCTCTGTGTGAGTCTGTGTATGTGTGTGTGTGTGTGTGTGTCAGTGGTGGGTTTCAAATTTTTTTCGAACCTACTCTGTGGGTGTGGCCTCCTTTGTGGGAGTGGCTTGCTGGCCATGTGACCTGGTGGAAGTGGCTTGCTGGCCATGTGTTCTCTCTCTCTCTCTCTCTCTCTCTCTCTCTCTCTCTCTCTCTCTCTCTCTCTCTCTCTCTCTCTCCTTCCTTCCTTCCTTTTCTCTCTCTGTGACTTTTTCCTTTTTTCCTTTCATCTCTCTCACTTTTTCTTTCTTCTTTCTTTTTTTTCTTTCTTTATTTCTTCCTTCCTTTCTCTTTCTCTTTCTCTCTCTCTGTGAGTCTGTGTATGTGTGTGTGTCAGTGGTGGGCTTCAAAATTTTTTGGAACCTCTTCTGTAGGTGTGGCCTGCTTTCCGGGTCCACTGGTGAGACCTCTTCAAACCGGTCCAGTAGATTTGACGAACCGGTTCTACCAAACTGGTGCGAACTGATAGGAACCCACCTCTGATCTGATAAATGGTTATCCTCCCCTAATTAAGTGGGGAAATATACAGAAGTCTTTCAGTTTTCTTAAAGCAAATGAAAATTTTCTTTCGTTTCTTCATTGCCGAGGAACATCTGCGACAACCACGAACTCTGTAAAATAGGATTAACTCTGCTTTGATATGTATTTTAGAGGTAGATGTGCTGCTAAGACTTAAGCGATTGGCACCAATTAATAAAGCCTAACACTTGAGCAGGAAAAATAAGTATTTTTTTTCCTCCTCCATACATTTATTAAAGAATCCAGCAGAGAAGAATTAAAATAGTCAGTGGCAATAAAAAGCAAAATTGAACTTACTAAAATGTATTAGGCTTCATTATGCAAATTTATCAGGAATCTTAATTTTTAAACATTGTCTGAGATATCACAATATGCCCTAGCCTTTAATTTGTGCCCCCCATTTGAAGACAAGGGGTTAGAGGAGTTCTATTTGAAATTGAAATTGAAATTTAATAAATTTGTATGCCGCCCAATCCCGTAGGACTCTGGGCGGCTTACAGAGACAAGATAAAAAATAAAGAAATTTTAAAAATTAGGAATAAAAGATACAGTTTTTAAAAAAATAACACACCATCCATTCTGTCTAGATGGGGCTGGACATTGTTCAACAGCCCCAGGCCTGCTGGAATAGCCAGGTTTTAGTGGCTTTTCAGAAGGCCAAGAGAGTGGGAAGGGTCCAGATCTCTATGGGTAGGTCGTTCCACAGGACCGGAGCAGCAACAGAGAAGGCCCTCCCTCGAGGGGCCACCAGCTGGCATTGTCCGGCCGACGGCACCAGGAGGAGGCCCAACCTGTGCGATCTTATTGGTTGTTGGGAGGTATGTGGCAGGAGGCAGTCTCTCAGATAGCCAGGTCCTAAGCCATGTAGGGCTTTAAAAGTAATGGCTAGCACCTTGAAAGGAAGCACCTAGGAAGGTGGGATATCTTACAACAAGGAGGGATATTTGAAGTGACCAATCACTGCCTTGATTTGATCTGGTGCAGTGGTGAGATTCAATTTTTTTTTACTACTAGTTCTGTGGGCATGGCTTGGTGGGTGTGGCTTGGTGGGTGTGGCTTGGTGGGCGTGTTGGGAAGGATACTGTAAAATCTCCATTCCCTCCCCACTCCAGGGGAAGGTTACTGCAAAATCCCCATTTCCTCCTGATCAGCTGGGACTCGGGAGGCAGAGAATAGATGGGGGCGGGGCCAGTCAGAGGTGGTATTTACCAGTTCTCCAAACTACTCAAAATTTCCGCTTCTGGTTCTCCAGAACTGGTCGGAACCTGCTGAATACCACCTCTGATCTGGTGTCTTCCAAGCGATTTGTAACATTTTGCTTTTTCCACCTTTGAAACGTTTCCATGGGGAGTTTATAATGAGATGAAGCATAACATTCTCAAAGTAGTTTAGAGTTTAAGCAATTTTAATTAGTACAATAATAATAATGTAAATATGTAGCAGATAGCAGAAATGTGGAAACCTTAAACTATTTATTCTGACTTCTGGGGGTTTTTTTGGGGGGGGGGGAGATGACAAAGGCACAGTTGTTCTGGCTGCTGACATCTCTGTTGCATAACCTGATGTGTCTGAGAGAGATAAGCCTTCCATAATAATCTGATACGCCATCAATTAGAAAGTTAAAATGAAAAAAAGAAAAGTACTAGTGCCATCACTAGGGTTTGGCATCCAGGAATGTAATTAGAGTAATTCCTCCCTCTATGAGGACAAATAGGGTGGCATTCAAATTATTTTTCTTTGTTTTCGTCTTTGCAACCATTAAATCCCCCAATCATTAGAGAGTAAAATAGGATCTGGATGATTAGGCTCCAATTTTAATGTAATTTTTGTGTGTTTCATAAAGCTATATACTCAGGAGACGAAAAGCTTAACTTTATTGGCGAACATCAAACGTAAAGGTTAAACTTGATGTAGTTCTTATTGAATTACTTTCCTATTCCTCCATAGATTAGCATATCCTTGAAACAGATTTCTCTTTTTGATTCAAGTGTTACCTGAAATTCTCTCCCCCCCCCGCGCCCCAGGAAACTGAGCTTTAATCAGAGGCTGGAAATAGTTAATAGACTTTTCGGTCACCCTCCTTCTCTCCCAACCTTGACACAATTTCTCCCTCCCTGCAGTCTCCCAACGAAACAACTTGACAGGAGTTCACAACGTTTGTGTATGTGTGGATGCCCGTGCCCACCCAAGAGAAAACATACTCAGAATATCTGCAGTGTACAGGGCCGGATTTTCCTATAGGCTAACTAGGCTTCAGCCCAGGGCCTCAAGATCAAGAGGGGCCTACATTCAAATGTGTTGATGGTATTTATAATTCCATTTCAATATACATAAAAAAGAAAAAATAGCAGTATACATGTACAATCATCCAACATCCCTCCTCCAACTTAGTAAACTCCACTCCCTCCCACCCTCCCCCCAACCCCCCCAACCTTTCCCCACCCTGACTTCCCAGAACCAATACAAGGTACAAATCTTTAACAAAAACAGTTTAAGATATACTTAAGAGAAAACGTAGAAAGTTAATAACATCTTTGAATTGAGCTTAATTCAATCCAATCCTTGAACTGTAATCTTAAGGGCTATTTTTAATCCTCTGTTAATATATTCGTCCACATTTATTCATAAAAATCAAGAAGTAAACCAGAAATTGAAATCAATTAAGTAAAGTTATATTATTTCAATTTTTGAAGCAAAAGGTGATCAGGAGATAGAAGAAGACTGGAGTACTGCAATGTGCTCTACATGGAGCTGCCCTTGAAGAGTATTCGGCGACTTCAGCTAGTCCAGAATGCGGCCGCGCGAGCGATCGTGGGTGCACCTCGATTCACCCACGTAACACCTATCCTCCGCGAGCTGCACTGGCTGCCTGTTGATCTCCGGGTGCGCTTCAAGGTGCTACTTGTCACCTACAAAGCCCTTCATGGTATTGGATCTGGGTACTTGAGAGACCGCCTACTGCCAATTACCTCCACCAGACCGATAAGATCGCATAGATTAGGCCTCCTCCGAATTCCATCAGCCAGCCAGTGTAGACTGGCAACTACCCGGAGGAGAGCCTTCTCGGTGGCTGCTCCGACCCTCTGGAACGAACTCCCCGTGGAGATCCGGACCCTCACCACCCTCCAGACCTTCCGCGCCGCCGTTAAAATCTGGCTGTCCCGGCTGGCCTGGGGTTAAAGATTCTAACCCCTACTCGAATTGCATGACTGTTGAGTTCTTAAATGATGTAGTGTCTTTATGTTGTATATTGTTTGTCTTCCCCCCTCCCTTTTTGAACTGTGAGCCGCCCTGAGTCCCCCCAGGGAAAAGGGCGGCATACAAATGAAGTGACTAAATGACTAAATGACTAAAGAAGCAGAGTTGTTTGGAATTCTTCCAAAGTTTCTCTTGACAACATAGTTTGCTCTGCCTCTAGGCAAAGTCTTCCTGGTATCTCAGTGACAGTGAAGTACACCTCTTCTGAATCTACATCAGAGCAACATCCATCTGTCCACCATATTTTTATGAATTATCATTGAAAGGATGATGTTCCCATAGTCCTTCAATTTATATATACCGGCTGGAGTTGGAGGTGGTTGTAGTTCAAAAACATCTGAAGCCCACGGATACTCATCTCGAAGGTATAGCAAACCTCTTCCTCTTCCCTTGAAGTTTATTCTGTAATATCTATATTTCATTTCGGATTGACTCATATTGTTGAAATTGGGATTTAGGGCAGCTAGCGGTGGGCAAAATGAGACTTTAAAACTAGCCACAAAGCAATAAAGATGATCTGCCAATGGACTGAAAAACCATCACTGCCTTGCTTAAGGACAATATAAACACAACCCGTAACCAAACAGAAGCTGTGGATTTTTTCCTTTGATTATTTACACTAGTTTTAATGTTTAAAGGTTCTCAATAAAGTATTATTTGTGGTGCAGGAGGATTAGCGAGATAAATGTTTCAACCCATCCCACATATTTGATATAGGATTTATTTTTTAAAAACTTGCATTAAAATGCTTGGTTTCCTTAATACTCTGCATAAGCAGGTTACGATTACTCAGAGGAGTGGAAAACAGTGTTTCCCTTCTATTTTTACTCCATCATTATTCCATGGAGTATTCTACAATTCAGGTCTCAAAATCTGTGAATACTCTGGGGTTTGGATCCTAAATGAACCTTGGCAGATTCCGTGGTTTCAGGTGATTTATAAACTGTTGCTGCCCAGCAGGAGCCGTTGGAGCTGCCACCAGACTCCGACAGCGAGGGGCCCTATGAGTCGGCTCTGGAGGATGTGGAGGACCCTGGACAGGGTTCCGACTCCAAGCAGGGCCAGAGAGGCTGGTTGGCCACCAGGTGGCGCCTGAGCCTTAGACCAGTGGGGAGGAGACAAGGGAGTGTGCATTGGAGTAGTGGGGAGGAGCCAAGGGAGTTGTTCCTGGATGCCCAGCACCGAAGAGCTATTAGGTGTAAGGAACAGTTGTGCAGTTACAGGAGATAATTGCACTCAGCTGGTGATAATTAGGCTTCTCTCAAGACTATAAAAGGAATGATTGTGCACACGCCCTTTTGCAGGAGTCAACGTATGCACTTGAGCTGGAGAACTCTTGGGGCTAGCTTGGCAGGCTGGATTGCTGCCAAGATTAGTCTGTGCTAAATTGAAACCCACCACTGGGGGATATGAATAGAATTTCTGCCTATCTTTGCTTCAATACAAGAAGGACAGAGAGTGAAGAAGTAAGGACAGTCGTACAAGGAAATCAGGGAGTAAAATGATTTTGGAAGGCCCTCTATTGATTCTTCACACATTCTGAAAGAAAACTTGAGATCTTGGCCCAGCGTAGTGGAACCTGACTTGAATAAGATGTTATTCATGCAGTTCACATTAACCATTATACAGTACTTTATTATATGTGAGGGTCAAGCTGTTATTATGATAAATGTTAAAAGATTACAGAGTGCAAGACTCAACCTTTTGATCTCCTTTAGCATACTGATCAAAATATAGTGCCACACTTTGTTAAGTATTATTCTGAAATCAAGGTATATTATGTCTACAGCATTCCTATGATCTATTTAGACTGGATCAGATATAATTAATCTGGCAAAATGTTTCATTGAAAAGTCCATGCTAATCCTTGATAATTGCTGCAGTTTTCAAGATGATGACAGATTAATTGCTAGAATTTTTCCAGGTATTATTGCCAGACCAGTTGTCCTCTAGTTTCTTGTACCTTCCTTTCCAGTTTTTTGTCCTTCTCCTTTATGTCAGATTCATTGGAACCAGTGGTGGGATTCAAATAATTTAACAACCGGTTCTCTAATGGCCTAATGGCCAGCTGGGTAGGCGGGGCTCAGTGGTCACGTGACTGGGTGGGTGTGGCCTACTCAACGTCACTCCCGTCGATAGGCGCTTCGCCTCAGCTCTTACAATGTAATCAGGGTTAACCAGAGAGACAGTTTCTGTAAGCAGGTCAATAAAGATTAGGCTAGAAACAACAACAGAATGTTTCCTTCCTGCCTTCCTCATAGGATTAGCCCTGTAAAGTGGGGAAAAACAAAAGGAGATTTCTTCCAACAGCCAGTTCTCCGAACTGCTTAGAAAGTTACCAACCGGTTCTCCCGAATAGGTGCGAACCGGCTGAATCCCACCACTGATTGGAACCATTTTCAATTATGCATTTAGAATCACCTACTAAGAACTCCCACTCATTTTGATCTCGTTTTCTCATTATTATCGCCTGATAAGGAATCCTACATATCACTGTTCTGAATTAATTAAAATTTGGTTTTTTTTGAAGTCCAGCTTTTATTTCCTTTAACAACTCCAGCATACTTACTTTCCCCCAATGTTCCCAAATGTCTCCCCCCACTCTATGTTATCAGCTAAATCTTCCCCATTGGTTAAGAAAAAGTGAAGGGTGACTGACACTTTTGTGCCATCTTCCACCCTCTAAAGGAGAAAATGATGAATAGCTGGTGAGGAATTGCTTGATATGACCAATTTCTGGCAGATGTTATGTCCCAAAAGATGGCAGGGTAGTTAAAATTGCTTATCATTGTTTAAAAAAGTGAAGAAATAAAAAAGACTCCTATTTGACTTTCCTAAATTGCCTGTTGTAAACCTTGAGATGAAATATTTTCGGAATAATTGAATATTTTTTAGAAGTTTTCATATTTGATGTCAGTTAAAATTACAGTATTTGAAAGACTGTTCTTTTCAACAGCAATTATTGATATGCGGTTTTGCCTGTTAAGTCATGGCGCCTCACTTCCTTAAATATTTTATCCTAATTTCCCTCTTCCCAATGTTCCCTTCTAAATCACCATGAAATCTGTTTTGTTCTGCATAGGCATCTACTGTTTTCAAAGAATGTGGAAGCAAATCTATTTTTGAAGCATGCCGCCAGGGTCTGCTTACCTAGTGACATATTTTAGTTCTAGAAATGGCCACAAAATTAAGCATTCTAATGACCCTCCATTTAAAAAGCTCTTCAGGGAATATTTACAGGGTGATTTCCACTATTCTGTTGCTGCTTTACATTTTCCATCTCAGGAATTAATTCTATATAATGTTCCTTCCTTTTGAGAATCTCTGTGGATCCTGTTAATAAGTGTTAATAGGAAAGGATAGCATGTAACGTAACTTGCCAAATACTGAAATATGGTTATACTTGATCACAGAGTGAAATGTTCTTGCACTGATTAGCTCTGTCAACTGTACAGTTTGGTGCTGAATATTGCCTTTTAGTTCATATACTTTTGGTCTAGTTCCTTAATGGTATAATTCATATTGGAAGGGGGGATATTCTTCCCAAAGGAAAGTGAGATCATGTGGGTTTGGAAGGAGACCCAATAACCAAATGAAATCACAAGCCTGCTCTTCTCTTCTTGTTGTTTTCAATCAATTGTTTGTTAAAAAAAAAGGGGGGGGGGACACAAGCAAGCAAAAGGAAAAAAAATACAAAAATACAAAAATATAATATCTGCAGGTGAATGCAAACATTGCCAAGATTGTACAATTAGGGCTCAGTCTATTGTTGATGAAAAATTAACCATAAAAAAACAAATTATTTATGAGTATATTAAATGCAACTATTAGCACTAGAGAGTAAAAAGGACAACAGCAAATTCACTTCTTTTCTGCTAAGTATTATTCATCCATCAGGAAATTAGCTATCTATTATAGACTAAAGAGATCATTGATTAAGTTTAGCTGACATGGATAGAATGTACTTTACAAATGATTGACAAATTATGTAGGTTGGCCTTTGGCTGTAATTTTAAAACTTAGTATCAAACTTAGCTGCACTTTCAATCAATGGAAATACAAAATTAACAGAGATGAAGGCAAGTAATAGGAAGGCTGAAAGACACTTTAATGCCATTTACTTCATTGTGGTATGATAAACCTACCATTCTACCATACATAGATGAATATGACAATTAATGTGCAGTCAATTCTGCCACAGTGAAAACCTTTACTTAATACATAGTATTAAGTATGACTTATTAAGCATCCTTACAGTCTTATATCATATTAACTCACATGTGTGCAAGTCAACATCTATAGTAAATTAATTTTCTCCAATGAGCCCTGAGAATATTTAACTTCAGATAGCAAAATTTTATATACTACTCACTGTACTATACATAAAATTACACAACAAAAATAAAAGTACAAGAAATGTTTTAGACAGCAAGAAGCAATCTGGTGTGCAGCTGGTTTTAAAGTATGGTTTAAAATCCCATTATTGATTAGCGGTAGCTTTGCTTAGTGGAAGGAACTAGAGAGAAACATCAAGATTGCTACTCCAAAGCTCAGTGTGGCACTGATCACTCCAAAAATTGTGTATTTCTGATTAAATGGACTAATAGTATAAATCAGCTTCCTGGAGGTTTTTTTGTGTGTGTGTTCCTATAGCAAAAGTTTTTATTTTTTATTTTATTTTATTTTATCAATTTCATATATACATTCCCATTTATATGATCTCATAACTGTTATTAATAATATGTATTTATAACAATTTTTCCCTACAGTTGACAATATACTTGAAGATTGCTTTCTTGACATCTCATAGATCCATCTTAACTTACAACGGTCCTACTTCTTCTTCCCTCCCTCCCTCTTTCCTTCCCTCGTTTCTTCTCTCCTACTCCCCTTCCTTCCCTCCTTCCTTCCCTCCCTCCTTCCCCTTCCCTCCTTCTCTTCTCTTTTCTCTTTTCTTGAAAAAAAACAATAGAAGAAAAAGTTTTCATGAAGGGGAGGGTGGAAAAAGAAGTGGCAAGAGATGTAAAATAACGTAAAGCAGAGAAATTCAAGTTTCCAAATACCCCTTGCTTTTAAAAAGAATAATTACTCAGAATGAAGGCTTCATTTCTTGTGGCAATTTGTATCAAACAGCTGAAAAGGCCATGAAAGTTCCTGCCTTTTATTTCACCGTCATTCATCCTCTTAGAATCCACAGCATTCTTGAGAGGCAGGTTGTAATAACCCTGTCACTAGCCTGTTGAGGAGCTACAGTAAGAAAATGTCAGATCGTCACCACTATACTCTATGAAACAAGGGAAGGAGAAATGCAGCAAGAAGGAAAATAGAAAGAAAAAAGAGTGCCCAGTATTATCTACGATGACAGAATGCTCTTTCTTTGAAAAGGTAATTGGAACTGTCAGCAGTCAGCCATGTTTCCGTGGTGACCAGTCTTGGATCACCGTAGTTGTGTTTACAGGAGGTATTAGGAGGTGGGAAGATGATTCCCCCTCCCAAAAATATTCTGTTTCCTTTTGATCTGTACTTTGCTTGATGATAAGATATTATTAGCCTAGTTCCCTATTGTTGCCCAGCAGGAGTCGTTGGAGCTGCCACCAGACTCCGACAGCGAGGGGCCCTATGAGTCGACCCTGGAGGATGTGGAGGACCCTGGACAGGGTTCCAACTCCGAGCAGGGCGCAGAGAGGCTGGTTGGCCACCAGATGGTGCCTAAGCCTTGGATCAGTGGGGAGGAGACAAGAGAGGGTGATCCAGAAACCAACAATGAGTTGTTCCGAGATGCACGCCGTCGAAGGGCTACTCGGTATCAAGAACAACTACGTAATTACAGGAGTTAATTACGCTCAGCTGATGGTCATTAACCTCCTCTCCAGACTATAAAAGAGACTGCTTGTGCCACGCCCTTCTTGCAGAAGTCAACGCTTGGACTAAAGAGAAACTAACTTGCTGCCAGAGTTAGTCTGAATTGCTGCCAAGGTGTCGGACTTGCTGCCAAGGTCCTTATCTGTTTGTTTATTTGGCTTTCAGCCACCGAGATTCTGGTCTTGTTATTAAAGGACATTCCATTTTACGCTTGTCTCGGCTTTCGTTACTGGATGGAGAAGGAGGGAGTCAGAACAGTTCCCATAGAAGAAAAAGTGTGGATATGACTATGGCATCAAGGAGAATGTCTTAGAAACTTCCAGGAGGATATGTCAAAATCAAAGAGGATTCTGGGGAGAAGAAGCTACAATAAGTACAGGTAGTCCTTGACTTACAACAGTTCATTTAGTAACCACTTAAAGTTACAATGGCACTGAAAAAACTGATTTATGACTGTTTTCACAGTTACAATTTTTGCACCATCCCCATGATCATGTAATCAAAATTCGGATGCTTGGCAATTGGTTCATACTTAAGGCCATTGCTGTGGTCACGTAGCCCTTTAACTATCAACCAGAACCTCCGTTACAGGCAATCCTTTTGCAACCTTCTGACCAGCAAAATCAACGGGGAAGCCAGATTCACTTAACAACAGGATTACTAACTTACCAACTGCAGTGTGTCAAGTAACACCCCTAACGAAAGAAGACGCTGAGGGTTGAGTTTCCTTAGAGTTTCATTTTATTAGAGTGTCATATTGGCAACTCTGGGAAAACCTGAATCTGAAAGTTTCCAGGTTTTCCCCACCAAAAAGAAAGTTCAGGTCCCTGCCCCAGCACCCACATGTCGATCACATGATCCAGTCAGGCACCATCTAAAACTGGAGATGCCTCCCAGTCACACCATCGCAGCTGCAGGGCAAGATGTCCTTGACTCTCCGAGAAAGGAATGTTATTTTGACTATATATCACCCACAGTCTGTATGATCTCCCCTCTCCTCCCCTCCCATTTTCCGGTAGACAATGTGGCAATTCTGAAGACTTACCCAAAGGTAAATTACCTGCCAATTACCTCCTCGCGACCTATTAGATCGCATAGATTAGGCCTCCTCCGAGTTCCATCTGCCAGTCAGTGTCGACTGGCAACCACACGGAGGAGAGCCTTTTCAGTAGTAGCTCCGACCCTTTGGAACGATCTCCCCGTGGAGATTCGTACCCTCACCACCCTCCAGACCTTCCGCACAGCCCTCAAGTCCTGGCTATCCCGTCAGGCCTGGGGATAAAGATCGTAATCTGTCCCCACCCGAATGATGAATGAATGTTGTGTACTATTTTTACTCATGTATTGTTTCATGTTTACTGTTTTGTACCCCCTTCCCTATATTTTGTAAGCCGCCCTGAGTCCCCTCAGGGAAAAGGGCGGCCTATAAATAATAATAAAACTCTAAAACTCTAAACTCTAAAAGATGGTCTGACACAGTGATTCACTTAACAACTCTGGCAGGAAAGGTCGTAAAATGGGGCAAAGCTTACTTAACAAATGACTCACTTAACAACAGAAAGTTTTGGCTCACTTGTGATCGTAAGTTGAGGACTACCTGTAAGGGAAGTTCTGGCTGATAGTTAAAGGGCTACAATGGTTACAATGGATTAGACAGTTCTAGGGGGCTATTGAAAAAAGATTGTGGAATATTGGTTTCCATTCAGAGTACGTTTGGCTGGAAATCCTAAAAACGGATTAAGCAGTTGACATTAATTAGGATGTATGAGATGGTGGGTGAAGCCAGGGCAGGTTTTATCAAAGCATTTAATAGATCGAGCTCTTTTGAGAACTGCTTGAGGAACTTAAGAAAGACAGAGAAGCTCTGTTCCAAGTTATAATGAATAGAGATGCATATAGTGTCACTTGTCAGATTAAGTTCCATCCTCTGAGGGGAATATGAGGATACTGAAAGGGGGGATTTTGGTGTGTGCGTGAATTTGAAATAATTGCTTGAACGTGTAGGTAGCCAGAAGACCAGCGAGTGGCAAGATTATCTCCTGCGCACACTGAAACAGTTGTGAGAAAACGTAGAAAACCTCCTGCTAAAAATGTAGAAGATTATGGTACAGTAAATATATGATTCTGAAGTCCAGGGGTGGGTTTCAAAAATTGTTCGAACCTACTCTGTGGGTGTGGCCTCCTTTGTGGGAGTGGCTTGCCACCCATGTGACCAGATGGGAGTGGCTTGCTGCCCATGTGACCGGATATGAAGATGCCGACGACACTTGTCAGAACCACCTTAAATTACCTCACACACAGCACTGGCATGCATAAGAATAGGATGTAAACTTGTTTTTTAAAAGGCATCTTTGGTTTGCGTTAAAACAACTTCAACACACGCAATGTTCTGATTGCACCACAAACGCAGTAGTCATCCTTACCTTTCACAGAGGCCCTGAGTTTTATAAATATGAGCATGATAGTGTAGAATAATCGTATCCAAGGACCAGTGGTGGGTTTCAAAATGTTTTGGAACCTCTTCTGTAGGTGTGGCCTGCTTTCCGGGTCCACTGGTGGAACCTCTTCTAACCGGTTCGGTAGATTTGATGAACCGATTCTACCGAATAGGTGTGAACTGGTAGGAACCCACCTCTGATCCAAGCAGAGCGTTCAATACTATCAAGGGTCTTCCTGTTCTATTATTCTATGACCATCAGGCAGCAATCAAATGCAGCTTTATAGTTATTTCCTCTCTCTCTCTGCACATGTTAAAGCACATGCCTTTTACATATAGCACTGCCCCAAATTTCTAACTTTATGAAACATTACATAACAGAAAGAGTATGATAGGCATGGGCTATTCAATAAATTCTGTAATCCAAATAGTGTGGTGGGCATATCTCTTTAAAATCTGGAAGTATGATGCTCAGAAAAAATAATTATCTATTAACAGCTGAACATTTTAGTTTTCTACAAAGCTATAAATTATGAATATGGGAAGGACTGACAGCTTAAAGGTTTTTAAATTAAAAGTTATACGGCATTATAAATATGTCATATTTGAGATCCTATTCATTTCCAGGTAGTGGTGCAGAGTTCTAAATAAATTTGGATATCCTTGAAAGTTATAGAATGCCTTCAGGAAACTCAAGAAAAACTCAATTAATTTAGATATGCATACCAAGAACCAAAGGGATGGGGCTCAAAGTACAAGAATATTTATCTTAAGGTCAGTCTTATTTTTGTGTAACTCTATTACCAACACTGATTTTTTTTTCAAAAACACAAATACATTATTCTACATTTTCGTATATTTTATAGGATACAAATTTGATTGTCATAAATTCCTCTAAAGAATGCTATGAACTGTTGAATATTTTCTGTAAAGTATGTCTCTTATGCTCTTCTTTGGATCAACAGGATTAGGCAAACAAAACGTTCAAATAGGACTAGGAAAGAAATTTGATACACATGTCCATATAACTTATCCTGTTTTCACTTTCGGAACCTATATGAAAACCAGAATCCAGGCTGGAGTAGATATGCACACCAGTGGTGGGTTTCAAAAATTGTTCGAACCTACTCTGTGGGTGTGGCCTCCTTTGTGGGAGTGGCTTGCTGCCCATGTGACCGGATGGGAGTGGCTTACCGCCCATGTGACCGGATATGAAGATGCCGACGACACTTGTCAGAACCACCTTAAATTACCTCACACACAGCACTGGCATGCATAAGAATATGATGTAAACTTGTTTTTTAAAAGGCATCTTTGGTTTGCGTTAAAACAACTTCAACACACGCAATGTTCTGATTGCACCACAAACGCAGTAGTCATCCTTACCTTTCACAGAGGCACTGAGTTTTATAAATATGAGCATGATAGTATAGAATAATCGTATCCAAGGACCAGTGGTGGAACCTGTTCTGTAGGTGTGGCCTGCTTTCCGGGTCCACTGGTGGAACCTCTTCTAATCGGTTTGGTAGATTTGACGAACCGGTTCTACCGAATAGGTGCGAACTGGTAGGAACCCACCTCTGATGCACACTTTTCTGAATGTTGCAGTTCTGCAGCTCAATACTGAAAAAAAGGTATGAACAACAATATATATGCTATGGATAAATATGCCAAAATGTATATACGATATTAGGAGAAAATATATACAAAACATGTTAGAATAAACTATATGTATGTATATCTGTATGCAAAATCTTTATAAAATTGATTTAGAACTCTTTCATTTTAAATCACAAACTGGTATAGCATCAACTGCAGATTGGAAAAATAAGAAATTGAGCAACATTAAATTTGTCAGGTTTGTCTATCCTTTAGGTATAAGGTAAGTGCCATCAATAGATTCCACATCTCAGGGTTTTTAAAAAATCTTGGCTGATCTAGGGTCTATTTGCGTCTCTGCCTAGAATTCAAGAGATCTTTGGAGATACACAAATGTAAGAAATGTATGTTATGATTGTGTTTTAAAAAAACTCCCCCAGTTGAAGCATCTCCTATGTTTGTTGTCATAGAAGTTCTCAGATCCTCCCAATAAGATTTTTGTAGAAGAATTATTTATTGCACGGGTGATAGTAAACCTTATAAACATACAAGTTTCCTTATTCAGCTGAGAAAATTTCTACTTGAGTTCCTCTGAGCCTTGAAGGCAGACCTTTCTGTGGGACCTGGCCACAGAAGCAACAGGAAATTGCTGGGATGGAAGGAGAAAAATAGGAAGATAGTAACGGCAGTGATGTTTCTCTGATTGGAAAAAATACTATTTTTCTGAGATGGTCCTTGGAGCAATATATTATGAGTTGGAGACTCTCCCGCAGACAGGCAACCACAAGCTGTCACACCAAGGACTTTCTTACAATGATAAATATGCAATTGGTGGCCCAGGTGGCAAATTGATCCAAGGCGAGTTGTATGCCTCAGGCACAGTGAAGTGGTTTCTTGGAAGCGGATAATAGTAGCAGGTAGAAACTTGCTCTGCTTCATTATATGCCTCAATCAACTTATTATGTTTAATGATGAGGCTAGTTCTCTGTGGAAGTCAGAAATATTACTTCTACCAATGCAGTTATCCAGCCCAGAGAAAATATTATCTAGTTGTTGCTGGGATTAATGCCTCAATCCCATGTTACAGATTACATCAACACTCTGTTCGTAGTATTTCTACTAAGTGCAATTCTAGAAGTTGCATCTGCCTAACTCATTTACTTGCCTGTGATGAGTCTGCCCGCTTGGTAGTCAGCAATGGTTCCCACAGTTCACATTAGCATCACTCCATGCTTAGTTCCATGGCATGTTCTTACTAGACAGAACACACGTAATTTTTTTTGCTCAGCTGACCCATACTGTTGAATAGATAGCAATAGCAATAGCAGTTAGACTTATATATCGCTTCATAGGGCTTTCAGCCCTCTCTAAGCGGTTTACAGAGTCAGCATATCGCCCCCAACAACAATCCGGGTCCTCATTTTACCCACCTTGGAAGGATGGAAGGTTGAGTCAACCCTGAGCCAGTGAGATTTGAACAGCCGAACTGCAGAACTGCAGTCAGCTGAAGTAGCCTGCAGTGCTGCATTTAACCACTGCGCCACCTCGGCTCTAATAAAGATAAATTCAACAGTATGGGTCAGCCTTTTGCTTAAAAGATAAGAACCTCAGCTGGAAATAAGCATGTTTAATAAGATGCTGATGGTATTATTTATTTCTAATTTCACTGAATTCCCCAAGGAAAGTATCTTCTCAGTATGGAGGAAAGCCCCATACTGCTCTTCTAATCATGCTTGGAATTTTCCATTTCCATTTCCATTTATTGAATGTATAGGCCGCCCAGTCCCGGAGGGCTCCAGGCGGCTTACAGAAATAAGAAATATTAAAAAGGGTTAAAACAGATAGGACACAACAAATTAAAAGAAACACAACATGCACCCAGTCTAAGCGGGGCTGGACCTCAATCAAGAGGTCAACAGCCCCAGGCCTGCCGGAAAAGCCAGGTTTTGATAGCTTTACGGAAGGCCATGAGAGTGGGTAGGGTCTGGATCTCTGGGGGTAGCTCATTCCATAGGGCCGGAGCAGCAATAGAGAAGGCCCTACTCCGAGGCGTTGCCAGCCGGCATTGTCCAGCTGATGGCACCTGGAGAAGGCCCATCCTGTGCGATCTTACCGGTCTTAGGGAGGTATGCGGCAGAAGACGGTCTCGAAGATATCCGGGTCCTAGGCCATGTAGGGCTTTAAAGGTGATAACCAGCACCTTGAATCGCGCTCGGAGACCAATGGGAAGCCAGTGCAGCTCGCGGAGGATCGGTGTACTGTGGGTGTACCTTGGTACATCCAGTATCGCTCGCGCTGCTGCATTCTGGACTAATTGTAGTCTCCGAACACTTTTCAGGGGCAGCCCCAAGTAGAGCGCATTACAGTAATCCAGTCTTGAGGTGACGAGGGTGTGAGTGACTGTTTGAAGTAGGGCCGCAACTGGTGCACCAGGCGAACCTGGGCAAGGCCCCCCCTGGTCACAGCCGACAGGTGATGTTCCAAAGTCAGTTGCGGATCCAGGAGGACCCCCAAGTTGCGGACCCTCTCTGAGGGGAGAAAATTTTGTCAATGGATGGGTTTTCTGGGCAATAGCATACCTGAATATGACCATGAGGTGACACCTAATGCAAAATTATGTAGATAAGGGCACATACAATCTCATGTCACTTTCACTGAGTTCTGAGGAACAAAGTAAATAATTCACCAAGTAAATTCTGTGATGTATAAGCCCTCATAATCATATGGCTCCCTTCAGATCTACACAAAGCACTGCAGAAAAAAATACATTGCAATTCCCATACCAATACTTTATTCAGTAAGAAATCATTTCGATCCAGACACTTTTTGAGATCCCCAAGTGTCCTTTTCAGTGTTCTGGACCATTAAGGGATTTGTTCACTGCATATAAAGGATGCTTAATTCATTTTCTATCCTCTTCTGATGTTCTTCTAAGGTGAACACGTTCAATTTGCGCAAATCTTCTGATGGCTCTAATTGACTTGAAACTATCATCTCTCCCCTTGGAAATGTCACCTAGGCCTTTTGAAGTGCAATTCTGGACAACCAAGATCAATAAAAAGTTGCTTTGGCTAAGCATGTTAACAATTGGTTGACATTTGGCTTTTATTTGAAGTTTCTGAAGTTGTGTGTCTAATAGTTATTAATTTATAACTTATTCTGGAATAAGAAGTGTGGTTGTAGCAGTTCGAATAGATCCTGCTCAATGGCTCTGGGAAAGTAGACAAATTTAGGTACCTCCTCTGTTGATTTGTAAGTGAGAGGACAGAATGTTTTCACTAATTCAACTAGAATTCAATAAACACATCAGATGTAGTCATAGTTTATTGGCCCCAGAAATGTGAGTGCATATTATTTGATGGAGTCTAGCCCATTCAGGGCAGATGACCAACTCTGAAAAATTGTGAGAATTCAGAGGTGGTATTCTACTGGTTTGTACTGGATTCAGAGGTGGGTTCCTACCAGTTCACACCTATTGGGTAGAACCGGTTCGTAAAATCTACCGAACCGGTTAGAAGAGGTTCCACCAGTGGACCCGGAAAGCAGGCCACACCTACAGAAGAGGCTCCAAAAAATTTTGAAACCCACCACTGGTCCTTGGATATGATTATTCTACACTATCATGCTCATTTTTGTAAAACTCAGTGCCTCTGTGAAAGGTAAGGATGACTACTGCGTTTGTGGTGCAATCAGAACATTGCGTGTGTTGAAGTTGTTTTAACGCAAACCAAAGATGCCTTTTAAAAAACAAGTTTACATCATATTCTTATGCATGCCAGTGCTGTGTGTGAGGTAATTTAAGGTGGTTCTGACAAGTGTCGTCGGCATCTTCGTATCCGGTCACATGGGCGGCAAGCCACTCCCATCCGGTCACATGGGTGGAAAGCCACTCCCACAAAGGAGGCCACACCCACAGAGTAGGTTCGAACAATTTTTGAAACCCACCACTGACTGGATTGCATGAAGCAGTAGTGGAAATCAGGTGTGCGCACTCACATTTGCAAACCAGTAGGGAAGGTAAGTGTTTAGCACCCCTGTGAGAATTGGACTACTTTCTCCTTTCTCCTTTTTTGCATTTTAACCTGGAATATACTTGAGGATAGGACTTAACTGGATGGGAGGTTTTCTATCTTTTTCCCAAGAAAAAAAAAACATATTTTTTTTTTGCCTTGAAAGATAGAAGTTCCACTGTGAAGACATTTCAGCAATGATAATAGGAAATTTTCATACAGTAAACAGGCTGTGTTACATGAGTCCTTTGTGTTGCCTACTAGATTTCCTCCCCAAAAGTTGCTGTTAAATTTCAATTTTTGTGTGTATAAGGGAAAAATAATTCAACAACAATGAAGGGTGTCAATGAAGAGTCGCTTCATGTGAGATGGGCAGGCATATAAAATTTATAAATAAACACCCTGTATTTCTTTTAGAATACTCTGCATTTCAAACTGGAGGACTGATTTGAATGTGAAAAGAGACTAATTCATTTCTTCTCTTAAGTAGCATTCTTAAATTAAGGAATAATGTCTCAAATATTGAGTCAAATCAACTTTATCATACAGCCCTGATAAACGGAGACCATTCATAATTTCTGTGAGGAACCTGAGAAATCATTCCCTTTGTAAATTGCTTAATTTTGGGTCCAAATCACGATTGTTCTGGATGAAACTATGGCGTATAACATCCTTATCAATGATTTTGTTCAACATGTAGGAATAAACAGCACCTAAAAGTTGAGATTCTAGAAAGAGTGTAGAGAAGAGCAATAATGATGATTAGGGGACTGGAGGCTAAAACATATAAGGAACAATTGCTGGAATTGGGTATGTCCAGTTTAATGAAAATATGGACTAGGGGGTTACATAATAGCAGTGTTTTGATAGCGGGTGTCAAGCTATTCTTCAAAGAACCTTGGGGGCAGGACAAAAAGCAATGGATGGAAACTAATCAAGGAGAGAAGTAACCTAGAGCTAAGAGGAAATTTCCTGATAGTTAGAACGATTAATCAGTGGAACAACTTGCCTCCAGAAATTGTGAATGTGCCAACACTGGAAGTTTTAAAGAAGAGATTGGACAACCATTTGTCTGAAATGATATAGGATTTCCTGCCTGAGCATGGGGTTGTACTAGAAGACCTCCAAGGTCCCTTCCAATTCTTCTGTTCTGTTCTGTTCTGTTCTGTTCTGTTCTGTTCTGTTCTATTCTATTCTATTCTATTCTATTCTATTCTATTCTATTCTATTCTATTCTATTCTTTGAATTTTCCACAGAATTTATTTTGGCCATTGGAGGTTATCAAACAAAAGACAAACTGGGTTTAATTTCTAGCAGATAATGCTCCAGATGTCCATGGGTCTTGCGGTACTCAGTATATGGATCTGTGAAATATATTTTATATGCTTCTCTATAATTCCCTGCTACGGCTATAAATCTTTGAGATTCTTCATAAACAAAGCAAGAGGCAGAATGTAGCAGAGAACAATCTATAAGATACTTTTTGGCAATATTAGTTTTAGGAAATATAGATTTTCAGAGGAATGATAGGGAGATAATGTATGGTGGAGCTGGTATCAGTTAAATGGAGAAAGTGTTTTCTGCTGACGCTAGATGAAAAGGGGAAAAAGCTCCCCAGTATTTTTCAAAGATGTATGAAAAATAAGGTTGAGAGTATTGTCAGGCCAGTGTATATAATGCATATACATATATATATAGACTTCTACAGAAAAAAAATGTGAATTATGTAGTAGTATAAATTATGCAGATAGAGCAAATGTGCATAGTTTTTCTTGTTCTATATACTTTACTTTACGATGGGTACTGTTTATATAGTCAATAAACATTAGGCATGCAATGACATAGAAAGCACTAAATTTTCTCTCAAGCCACTGAAATTCTGATGCAAGCTTTAACTCACCCTATTGATGATGTCTGTGATTTCAGAAGGAGTTGCCATGAAGTCTGTTACATCTTCTGAACATTGGAACAAGAAATTAGCTCTTTTCTAAGAGCCGAGGTGGCGCAGTGGTTAGAGTGCAGTACTGCAGGCTACTTTAGCTGACTGCTAGTTCGGCAGTTCAGCGGTTCAAATCTCACCGGCTCAGGGTTGACTCAGCCTTCCATCCTTCCGAGGTGGGTAAAATGAAGACCCGGATTGTTGTTGGGGGCAATATGCTGACTCTGTACACCGCTTAGAGGGGGCTGAAAGCCCTATGAAGCGGTATATAAGTCTAACTGCTATTGCTATTCTAAAAATTAAAAAAGAAGACACTACCACTGTCCTGTATCTCTGTGGAATTGTAGCAAAGGTGAACAAAATCAATTAACTACAAGTGGCATGAATACATCTGCATTACACTGAATCAGACCTCAGATCCTTCTTTCCCAGTGGTAGTCAACCTTTTTCTACCTACCGCCCACTAATGGATCTTTCTTGATGGAAAAATTTCCTTACCGCCCACCAGTTTTTGCGCACGTGCGGAATATTTTTTAGAAAGGAGGGTATTTTTTAAAAAAGAAATGTACGTACGTTTATCTTTTTATTTCTACTTTATGCATGTTTATAATGTCTTTAACTTTATAAAGTTTAATTAGAAAACAATAAAGTAAATTGAAATTAGCTTTACTAGTGATTAATGAGATCTTTGAGGCTGATGCTGCGAGACTAAATATTTGATATCTGGTTCAATTTTCGTAAGGAACAAACGAAGGTCTCCTCTTTCGATGATATTCAGACGGTTTCTCTGTTTGCTCATAATATGATTAACAGCACTAAAGCCTGATTCTACAAGATATGTGGTAGGGAAAGGTATGAATAAATTGAACATCATTTTCCACATCCTCTTTTCCCTTTTATTACAAACACCAAAAACAATGCTGTATTAGGTGCCAATTTTTATTAAGTGTCACCATCAAAACAAAATTCCTTTTCCTGCCTTCTTCTTCTTTACCTTTCTTATAGTATTTCACTATACCAAGGATCCCTTTTTCCTTTTTTTATTTTCTCCTTCTCCTTCCTTTACTTATTTCTTTCTTTTATTTTATAAGATAACAAAACCTAATTTGTGAGCCAGACTAAACACTGCTTACTCTCCTCCTTTATTTTATCCCCTTTTCTCTATTTTTCTTCCCTTTTTTGTTAATTTTTTTATCTTTTTCTTTTTATCTCCTTTTGTTTTATCTTCCTTAGGGCAATGTACAAAAGTAAGGCTGAGCTAGTTAGCCCGCTTATTATTATTAGCCAACAACAATTCTCTCCTGCCTATAACTTTTCTTTCTCCTATTTTGCAACTGCTCTGCTCCGCTTTATTTTATAAGATAACAAAACTTGTCTGCCTATCCCTGCTATCAGTTTCCACTCCTCCCCTTCCTCTTCCCACGTGTTTGCTTGTTTGTGTGCACGCGCACGTTGGTTTATTGATGTGTGCGCTCGCACGTGCCCACTCGCTCAAAAGGAGGTTTTAACCTCCAAAGTCCCTACCGCCCACCTGGAATCCCGAAACGCCCACTAGTGGGCGGTAGGGACCAGGTTGACGACCCATGCTCTAGTCTAGACAAAGCATCTGCTTTTTAAAATTCTTTTGCTGGAGCTTCGACCAATTGAATTGAACATGATATTTTCTGTGCCTTCAGAATATGTGCTTCAGACCAAAATATGAGCCAATGGAATGTACTTCCTGCATTCATTGGGTTCCCAAATATGTATGTTTCATCATATCTCCTCTAATAAAGACTTATTTCTTTCACTGAAGAAGATATTATTTGTTTAGCCTGTGTCAGTTTTAGGCTTGGGGCTACATAATAGGCTTGCATTCAAAATAGAGGTTTTTAATTATGGTTGTATTTCTTTTCATTTGAAAACCCAACTATACGATTATTCAATTAAAATGCTGCTAACCATCTTGCAAGTCTTCGTCTGAAAGTACAGTCTTCTAAAACCTTTTATTAGATTATCTTGAGTGCTTGGACTGTGGATTAGAGGACATTACAATGCAGTTAAAATTAGCACTACCAGCTCAGCTTGACGTAGAAAAATGGAATGAAAAGTAGAAACAGAAAGTTTTATAACCCTTGGAAATCCCTGGAAGTAGGGAACAGACAAGAAACTTATTTAGACTAGGTTCACATAATTAAAAAGGCTAAAATATACAATCTTCTTGTTTGTGACATGGCCTTTAAACAAATATACCGTAGTCAGGACCGGATTAAAGATGAAAAGAGGCCCTAGGCTATTCCACTTATGAGGCCCTTTCACCTCCCATTTTTAAGTTTGTAAATTACATGACAGACAATAAAATACATCATTACTGTGATATATATCAATATATATCAATATATATAGCTGGCCTCCGGACGGAGGGCGGCTCTGCTCTGCGGCAAAGGCAGCGAGGCCAGCCGCCTCCCCTGCTGCGCTCAGCTGCCCGGCTCGCCCCCCTCGCCCTCACCTGCCTGGCCGCTGGTGGGCTCCGCGTCGACGGGGCGGCTACTGGGAGTGGCCGCGCCTCTCGCCCGACCGCCAGTGCCGGCAACGTGGGCGGGCTCCCCAACTGCCGTGGCGCTGGAACGATCTTAACCAATACATTTTTATGTTTGTTTATTAGTCACATGCGTAGAATTTCTCCTTATTTTCGGTTCAGTGTTTTAGTGTTCACTGTTTTTAGAATAGTGTAATTTTAATTTTGCTAACAATTTGAATGTAGGCCCCTCTTGATCTTGAGGCCCTAGGCTGAAGCCTAGTTAGCCTATAGGAAAATCCGGCACTGACCGTAGTCACTGTGATTTGTAAACTATGCGTTCTGACAATGGGCAATAATGGGTTATCCTCTAGACAACTTATAACTGTGGTTTAATGTGGTGTCTTGAATTTAATCTTTGGTTTTCGCCATCAGTCACAAGGAGGCTGTTTCCCAGAAATAACTTTAAAACAGATTGCAAGCTCAGTGCTTGGACCCTCCATCGCTACCATGAAAGAGAACACTTAGTTGATTTAGTTCAGCTATCACTGAGCCAAGGACTGTTAAAATGAGAAGACCCATCTGGTCTCATCTGTTACCCTCAGGAACAATTATGACAAAAAAGCTATTTAATACAGGAAGGGAAGATCAGCCTGACTTAAACTTGATCGAAATTGTCTGCTCATCTTACACAGCTTTGTTCTGGACTTAACTCATCTCTATCTTTTCTATTTTTTCTTCTAACATAGATCTTATCTTTTATATTTGTATGTCTAACAGTAAGGCTTCTTGGAGAAATAAACAGATAGTCATTTTTTAGAATTTGAGGGTAGTCTGTTTTTTGTTTTGTTTTTTGCATTTCAGTAGTTCATACTCTTCCTATCTATGGTTATTAGATTTTAGTCTTGGTCTAAACTGTTGATTCTTAACTTGATTTTGCATGCTCTTTTACTTATTCAAGGTTCTTTTTCTTTCCCTAATTATTACTATCCCCAAAACAAAGAATAGCTTTCTTCAGAGCCAGATTTAACATTCTTCCTTCAGCACTCCTCCAGGGCAGGTATAAGAGAACACCTATAGCAGAATGCGTTTGTATATGTGGCAAAGGAGAAGTGGAAGATAATTCACATGTTCTATTACACTGCCAGCTCTACAGAGCTTGTAGGTCTGCACATATTCTCCCCTTATTAGAGAGATTGCCAGGGAGGGCAGACCATTTTTATCTAGGCTTTCTCCTCCGGGACACTAACCCGGTTACCACGTATGAAGTGGCAAAGTTCTGTGCTGCTGCAATGTCCATAAGGAAAAAATTGGCTACAGAAGTATAGTACCATCCTGTACCAATTATCTGGACATACCTTTAACAATCTTTGGACCATTATGTTATTATCCACTTTTAATGTCAATACTTATTAATTATATTTTAATGTTAGTATTTTTTGATATAGTGTAAAAACTAATGTGTATTGCTGGCCTTTGAACGTAATAAAGATTTTGCTTCCTTACTTACTATCCATTTGTACAATGCTTGAACTAAAGCAGAGCTGTCAAACTCTCAGCCCATGGGCCGGACATGTCATGCGCTGGCCACACGCCCAGTTTAAGAAAAGGGGAAAAAAGTCCAGATACATCACATGACGCCACTGTGACGATGTGAGTTTGACACCCCTGAACACCTATCCATTTATACAATGCTTGAACTGAAGCTTCCCCCCCCCCCCGACATTCTGCATTCCTTTTGGAAATAAAAGATTTATAAATGCCTTCGTAAGCAGTGCCTGCCCTGCATTTTTTATGATGAGTTGGAAATTAATTCCATTTCCAATGGCATTGGGCTATCTATTTCCTGCATGCCACTTTCCAAACAGGTCTATAACTCTCCTCTGATTACTGAGTTGGGGAGCTATGGGTTCCTCTGCCTCAACTTTTCTGACTGGCTCTTGAACAGAAGGCTTCTCTTCATGTGCAATATATACACATGTGTGCTTAATTTCTATTGCTGAAAGAACCTTGAATTGAATTGAATTTATTGCATTTATATGCCGCCCTTTTCCCCGAAGGGGACTCAGGGCAGCTCACAATCCAAGTCAGGGAGGGGGTACAGATAAGGGATAAAAAAAGACGAACAGAACAATACACAATTTAAAAGCACACAACAACCATACCATTCGAGGGGGGCGGGGCAAAAGCTCTTTAGCCCCAGGCCTGTCGGAACAGCCAGGTTTTAAGGGCTTTGCGGAAGGCCTGGATGGTGGTGAGGGTTCGAATCTCCACGGGGAGCTCGTTCCAAAGGGTTGGAGCAGCCACAGAGAAGGCTCTCCTCCGGATAGTCGCCAGTCGGCATTGGCCGGCGGATGGAATTCGGAGGAGGCCTAATCTGTGGGATCTAATTGGTCTATTGGAGGTAATTGGCAGCAGGCGATACTGAGATATTAGATATTAGATATTGGAAGAAGGCGATACTGAGATATTAATGAAGATGTCGCTGTTTGCATATTAATGTCTCTTACTCTGAACTGTTTCAAACTTTATGATTTATATATATATGGATCAAATGTAATGTTTTAATACTTCTTCTGAAAATCCAGATGAATGTCATTTTCATAATAGATTCCTTGTTCCCTCCACCGTACTATGGCATCATATTCAAGTAGTCAGTATATAAAATCCAAAAGCTTTTAAAAACTATTTTTCTCTGCGTTGATGAGCAAATTCATTCCAGATGTAGGTCAGAGTTGTTTTGTTGAATTTTCCCTACATATTTCCTGCTAAAACCTATTTGTTTTTCTGGAACTGCCCTTTCAGCTCTGCTACATCTGCTCTCTGGAAATTATAGCTTTGAGTGCCTGATTTGCACTCTCTTAACAGTCCCATTCATAGTAGAAAAGAGGCACTGGAAATTCAACTGACCCTTTTATCTGAACTAAACAGCCCGAAATGTGAGTATACAAGGCAACCATTACCTATAAACAGTTGCATGGAGGGAAGGCTGATTAGGCAAGTAATCTCAATATGAAGTTTACATTATTATCAATCGTGACCCGTCAAAACCGCGGTCCACAAAAGCGCGATCGACGAAAGCGCGCATTTGACGTCATCACAGCGCGACGGAAAAAATTAAAAATTGAAATAAAATTAAAATTAAAGCAAGCCGATTCACATAAAGGTAAGGGTTAGGTTTAGGGTTAGGGTTAGGTTAAGGGTTATGGTTAGGTTTAGAGCGTTAGGGTTACGTTTAGCGTTAGGTTAAGGGTTAGCGTTAGGTTTAGCGTTAGGTTAACGGTTAGGTTTAGGGTTAGATTTAGGGTTAGGTTAAGGGTTAGGTTTAGGGTTAGGTTTAGGGTTAGGTTTGGGGGGGGTTAGGGTAAGGTTTTCGCTTTATTTTTACATTTTTCGATCACAGCGCGATGTTTTCGTCGCGCTGTGATGACGTCAAATGCGCGCTTTCGTCAACCGCGATTTTGTCGTCCGCGGTTTTGTGGTGGAACCGAACTAAACAGCCCGAAATGTGAGTATACAAGGCAACCATTACCTATCACAGTCGCATGGAGTGAAGGCTGATTAGGCAAGTAATCTCAATATGAAGTTTACATTATTATCAATCTCTAGTTCCATTAGTTGAAAGGGATTAGCATAACAAAAGATGGTGCACTCTCCCCCTTCTAAAAATAACAAAAAATGGCTGGACTTGGGCACGGGATAACATCCTGTACAATATTTCAGACAAAAGTCTAGCACAGTGGACTTATTTCAACTCAGTCCTCCAGGAGACAGGAACAGCTGAGAAGGAACAACTGAGAGGGATTTGCAATTCATTATCTGTCACTTAACCGCTTAACTTTGTTTAATAGGAAGGCTGGCCTGGGAAGGCGCACCATTAAAGAACTGCTGATTGTTTCGACTTAGTCTGCTGGAAATGTTCTAAGCCAGAGATGAACTTCTGGGGAATGACACCAGACTCACCAGGTGAACAAATGGTATACTTGACTGTTCTGACCCCCTCCTCCATCCAGTAACGAATCCCGAGGAAAGCTTAACTGGAATGTACATTAATAACAAGACACCAAGACCTCGGTGGCTGAAAGCCAAGCATAACAAACAGATAAGGACCTGGGCAGCAACTCAGACAAACTCAGGCAGCAATAAACACAGATAAGGCTTGGCAGCAATCCAGACTGCCAAGCTCACAGTACTGTCTTCCGACATTCAATCCTGCGTTGACTTCTGCAAAGAGGGCCGTGTGTACAAGTAGCTTTTCATAGTCTGGAGAGGAGCCTAATGACCACCAGCTGAGTACAATCACCTCCTGTAATTGCGTAATTGTTCCTGACGCCTAATAGCTCTTCGATGGCGTGCATCCAGGAACAACTCACTACTGGCCTCCGGCTCACTCCCCCTTGTCTTCTCCCCACTGGTCCAAGGCTCAGGTGCCTCCTGGTGGCCAACCAGCCTCTCTGCACCCTGCTCTGAGTCGGAACCCTGTCCAGGGTCCTCCACATCCTCCAGGGCCGACTCATAGGCTGTCGGAGTCTGGTGGCAGCTCTAACGGCACCTGCTGGGCCACAACACGTGACCATTATGAAATTTGATGTTATCACTCATTGGGTAGAATTCAGGATATAAGTAAAAAATACTAACACTAATAAATACAGGTCGTTCTTGACTTGCAACCATTTGAAGTTACAACAGCACTGAAAAAAGTTGAAGACTATCGGTAATATTTTGCTTAATGAACATTTCACCCCCACTTCCTTTGTCTTTAAGAAAGCTACTATTGTTTAAAAGAATACTAGAGAGAACCATGGGATGTCCTTACTCAACTATGAGGAATATGACCCTTGTTAAGAAAGAGAAGGAGGCCATTAGATGCATGCTTATTTGTGCAAAATAAATGTCCTGATTTTGATGCAAATGAACCACCTCTGGGTGTCCATTTGTATTTCTGCTTTGATTTTCAAAGTTTTATTTAACTTCTTTTATATATCCAGTAGAAAGGTCTTTCCCAGGTCTTTCTCTTGGCTTGTCCTTCGTGTTTCCACTTTAGCTTTCTTCTCTGATTCATAATCCGCCCTTTTTTAAAAATTATCCCATATCCCTGGTTCTAATATTTCTTCATCCAGTAAACTTTGTTTCATATTAGTCTTCCAATGTATTCCTTCAAATACATCTTTTGGAAATAATGTATCCATAGAAACATGTGTCATTGCTTTCACTGCTGACATCGTAGTTACTAATTTCCGGCTCTGTCCTTTGAAAATCTCCTGAAATGTTTTAAATATTATAATATTTTGTGTTATTTTGTAAGGACAAGTTCATGCCTTTTCCCCCTTTCCTTTTTGGCCTTACAGCAGTGATGGTGAACCTTTTTTTGCCTCGGGTGCCAAAAGCACGCACGTGTGCGCTATCACACTTGAGTGCTCACCCCAGTGGTGGGTTTCAAAAATTGTTTGAACCTACTCTGTGGGTGTGGCCTCCTTTGTGGGAGTGGCTTGCCGCCCATGTGACCAGATGGGAGTGGCTTGCCGCCCATTTGACCGGATGGGAGTGGCTTGCCGCCCATGTGACCGGATATGAAGATGCCGACGACACTTGTCAGAACCACCTTAAATTACCTCACACACAGCACTGGCATGCATAAGAATAGGATGTAAACTTGTTTTTTAAAAGGCATCTTTGGTTTGCGTTAAAACAACTTCAACACACACAATGTTCTGATTGCACCACAAACGCAGTAGTCATCCTTACCTTTCACAGAGGCACTGAGTTTTATAAACATGAGCATGGTAGTATAGAATAATCATATCCAAGGACCAGTGGTGGGATTCAAAAAATTTTGGAAGCTCTTCTGTAGGTGTGGCCTGCTTTCCGGGTCCACTGGTGGAACCTCTTCTAACCGGTTCGATAGATTTGACGAACCGGTTCTACCGAATAGGTGCGAACTGGTAGGAACCCACCTCTGGCCCACCCACATAACTTAATGCCCCCCCCTCAACTCCGTGGACTGCACATTTTTGCGCAAGGCTTCCCTGCCACTCCCTGCTCTGGCTGCTTCCCCTTGGCTAACACCCACCAAGGGGAAAAGTTGCTCTGGCACAAATGGGCAGAGACCAGGGTGGGGGATGCTCAAGTGTGCTCCTCCATCAAAAAATGTCCCTTATCATTCTCCTGTGTAAAGATTGGGCCCTTTTTACTCCGGCAGTGTGAGTCCAGTTGCTAAATCCCCCCCCCCCCATCAAAGAGGATCCTGGGCACTACAGTCAATAGACAAATGAGGAAGGGAGCTGCTGGCACAGGGGAAAGACAAGTGGCAAGAAGAGAAGAAGAGGGGCTTCCTTCCCTCTTGCTGGCTGCTCTGTTTCCACCCCCCCTTTTCCTACACTATTAAAAGAGGATCCTGCCTGGTCACAGGAATCCAAAGTGAAATGAGGAAGAGAGCTGCCTGCATGAGGGAAAGTCAAGCAGCAAGGAAAGAAGAAAATTGGACACTATAGGGCACAGCAGGATCCTCCTTAATAGCGTGGGGGAGGGGGGGGAAACAGACCAGCCAGCATGAGGGAATAGCAATAGCAATAGCAGTTAGACTTATATACCGCTTCATAGGGCTTTCAGCCCTCTCTAAGCGGTTTACAGAGTCAGCGTATTGCCCCCAACAACAATCTGGGTCCTCATTTTACCCACCTCGGAAGGATGGAAGGCTGAGCCAACCCTGAGCCGGTGAGATTTGAACAGCCGAACTGCAGAACTGCAGTCAGCTGAAGTAGCCTGCAGTGCTGCATTTAACCACTGCGCCACCTCGGCTCTATAAAGAAAGAAGCCCCTTTTCTTCTTTCCTTGCTTCTTGTCTTTCCCTCATGCCGGCAGCTCTCTTCCTCATTTCCGGTTTGCGTTGGGCTTTTTTTTGCCCTTTGTAGACTTCAGGGAATCCTCCGGAGAGCGAAAAATAGCCGAAAATCAGTTTGCCAGGGCGCGCATGCGTGCCAGAGCTGACAGGGCAACGCTTTGCGTGCCCTCAGAAATGGTTCCGCATGCCACCTGTGTCACCATGTTTACCATCACGGCCTTAGAGTCATTAGTGCCCTCTAGTGTCCAATTTCTGAAATCATAAAGTCTCAGATCTCTGTTATGACTTAAGATCCGTTCCTATGAATTTGGGTTCCCATGTTCTTGTTATATCATTATTTCCAGAATCTTATAATAAAAGGTTCTATATACAAAATCTGTCTAGACACCTTAATTTGTTTATCATTTCTTAGATCAAAGTTTTATTATTTTTGCCATTTGTTTCCACCTCTGTACACTCTGTAGGTTCACCCACAAAACCGCGCTCGACTAAACCACGCCCGACTAAACCGCGTTGCTGACGTCATCAACAGGGTGACAACAGCGCGGAGACAGAAGCACGCTGTAAACCCTAAACCTAAAATTAACCCCTAAACCTAAACCTAACCCCCCCTAAACCTAATCCTAACCCTAACCCTTAACCTAACCCTAACCCTAACCCTAACTCTTAACCTAACCCTAACCCTAACCCTAACCATTAACCTAACCCTAAAGCTAACCCTAAAGCTAACCCTAAACCTAACCCTTACCTTAAGTTGAATCGGCTTGCTTTCAAAGCGCTATTTAAAGCACCCTTCTTTCTCCGCGCTGGCTGTTGTCGTCCTGTTGATAATGTCAGCGACGCGGTTTAATCGGGCGCGGTTTAGTCAAGCGCGGTTTTGACGGGTCACGCATTCTGTACAAGTTTTTTTTTCAAACTTGTCAATCTGAAAGCATCTAATAGACAGCTAAACAGGCAATTCTCAAAAGTGCTGAGAAAGTGAGGTTAGCAAACTCCGTGTCCTTTAAAAGGCCCCAGTGCAGTTGTGAACATGAGGCTAATCCCATCATTTTCTGGCATTGAAACCAGTGGAATACCACTGAGAAGTTATCTGGAATACATGTGGCCAATCACCCATTCTCTCTTTGTCCAGAGAGGTTCCAAAAAACGGATCTACTTGCTGATTCCTTGGCCTTTGCTGTGATCATCTTTCAGAAGTAGGCTTCCCCAAGAAGTCCTAGTACTGATGGTATCGAAGCAATGTTCTTGCTTTTAATAGACTACATCAGTGGTTCCCAAACTTGGCAACTTTAAGACTTGTGGACTTCAACTCCCAGAATTCTCCAGCTAGCTCTTCTGGCTGGAGAACTCTGGAAGTTGAAGTCCCCAGGTCTTAAAGTTGCCAAGTTTGGAAACCACTGGACTATATCTAGTGGAACTTTACAGTAGTGGAAATTCACAGTAAGGAATTAATTTTGCTTTCCCTGTCAAGTTTTTTTTGGGGGGGTGTCAGGGTATTTTATTGAAATTCATTATTCAACAGTCTCCTTCCTCCTTGTTTCTGTGGTAGAAGCTAAAGCAATGCTCCCCAACATTTTGAGACTACCAGGGTGCAGAAAGCTAAGGTTAAGTTTTCATAGAAACCTTAATGTCAAACCTATGGGTTCCACCACAAAACCGCGCTCGATTAAACTGCGCCCGACTAAACCGCGTCGCTGACGTCATCAACAGGGCGACAACAGTGCGGAGACAGAAGCACGCTGTAAACCCTAAACCTAAAATTAACCCCTAAACCTAACCCCCCTAAACCTAATCCTAAACCTAACCCTAAATCTAACCCTTAACCTAACCCTAAACCTAACCCTAAACCTAACCCTTAACCTAACCCTAAACCTAATCCTAACCCTTAACCTAACCCTAACCCTAACCCTAACCCTAACCCTAACCCTAACCCTAACCCTAACCCTAACCCTAACCCTTAACCTAACCCTAACCCTAACCCTAACCCTAACCCTAACCCTAACCCTAGCCCTAAAGCTAACCCTAACCCTTACTTAAATTGAATCGGCTTGCTTTCAAAGCGCTATTTAAAGCACCCTTCTTTCTCCGTGCTGGCTGTTGTCGCCCTGTTGATGACATCCGCGATGCGGTTTAATCGGGCGCGGCTTAGTCGAGCACGGTTTTGACGGGTCATGAAACCTATGTAGCATTTGGTCAAGGATGATTTCTTGATGGAAGCTGCTAGCTATGTACGTATCTCTATAATATTGAAATAAAAGGCTGAAGGGAGTAATAGCATTTCAGCTTAATTTATAAATGACCCTGATTTAGGAGTAGCAGGTAAGATAATAACCTGCTTCCTTTCCAACCTTTTGATTCACGAGGCCTCTGTTGATAATAAAGTCCAAGTTCAAAAGCTTAAAGCTCTCTTCCGTAAATCTTATCTGACTAGAGTCAGTGAAAAAGGAACAATTTTATTTTTATTTTTATTTTTAAAAAAAGAAGAGCCTTACATTTTGTGTTGAATGTGTTTTCTAGTTTAGAAAATAAAATTTTACACATACATATGTGGATTTAACTCTCTGGTCATTTTAATACAAGATACTTTTCTTAAGAAAAGTGAGATGAAATGGAGAGTGGTTTGCTTCGCCGGGTTTTTGCAAGAGCATTTGTTTCATTCTTGATGCGAATTTTAAATATGGCCTTTCTCCAAGGAAGGATCATGCTTGATCCTCAGCCAACTCAGCCAGGCATTATTAGAATCTCTGCAGCCAAAAGGAAGTAGGTACAGCATTTTTTGAATAGCTGAGACTGTGTTTGATTATTAAAATGTGCAGATTATTCTGAACCGAAATGGGGATTTTGAATTATTATCAAATGGACAAATATAAAGCTATGACAAAAAATGTAAACCAAAGATCAACATAACACATCAAACAACACACCAAACAAGGCTCCTACTCTGTTTTCCCGAAAATAAGACAGGGTCTTATTTTCTTTTGATCCTCCAAATAAAGGCTTGGCCTTATTGTCGGGGAGGTCTTATTATTTTTCATGTGCAGGGGTTAGCAAGACCACCAGCCCCACCCTCTCCATCCCACCACCTGCTTACCTGCAGCCACAATGACCCAAGTCCTCCTTGCATACAGCCCTTCACTTGCCCTGCTTGCTGGCCGCTGAACAGCTGACTGTGCTGCTCTGGCCTTGCTGGGGGCTTTTCCTGGCAGAATGAAAACACACACACACACAGACACCAGAGGTGGGTTCCAAGAGCCGAGGTGGCGCAGTGGTTAAATGCAGCACTGCAGGCTACTTCAGCTGACTGCAGTTCTGCAGTTCGGCTGTTCAAATCTCACCGGCTCAGGGTCGCTTCTCACCTGCATATTCACATTGAAGGCTCAAAATGGGGCGGTTTTTTGCAAACGGCTTGAAAATGGGGAGGAGGATATTCCTGCCTCTCACCCTGTTCTGAAGATCAGCACAGACTGAGAACAGGATAAGAGACAAAATCCCTCCTCCCCGTTTTCAAGCGGTTTGCCACAATGCCCCCTTTTGAGACTTCAGAATATTCCAGGATTGCAGCATTGAAGGCTCATAATGGGACATTTTTGCAAATGGCTTGAAAATGGGGAGGGGAGATTTTCCTTCCTCTTACCCTGTTCTGAAGCTCAGCACAGACTCAAAACAGGTTAAGAGGCAAAATCCCCACATTTTTTCTTAGTTCTAGTTTTATTCTTTCTTTGACAAGTTTCCTTCTGTTACTTCCTATCTTGCCCACAGGTACTTTGGATAATAGGTCGTCCTGTTCTTTGTCACAGCCTCACAAACATTGGAAGGCTGTTATCATGTCAGCCCTATTCTTTCTCTGTGTTAGAGTAGACATACCCATTTCCTTCAAACATTCATCATATGTTTTAGCCTCCAGAATCATCTTTGTTGCTCTTCTCTGTACTCTTTCTAGAGTCTCAACATCTTTTTTGTATCATGGTGACCAGCACTGGACCAAATATTCAAAGTACAGTTTTAACAAAGCAATATAAAACAGTACTGATACTTCATGTGATCTTGATACTATCCTTCTGTTGATGCAGCCTAGGACTGAATTGGCTTTTTTTGGCAACTACAACACATTGCTGCCTCATTCTTAAGTGGTTGTCATCTCACAGTTATTGGCTATTGAGCCAAGTTCCATCTATTCTATACCTTTGCATTTGGTTGTTTTTATTTTCTTGCTTAAAAGTATAAAACTTGCCTTTTCTCACCACAGAATTGCATTTAGATGGATAGAGCTCAGTGTTCAAGTCTATCAAGATCATTCTGGATCTTCTAAAGACTATCTTCCCCTCAGCTTGGCATCCTCTGCAAATTTGGTGAGTATCCCTTCTATCCACTCATCTAAATTGTTTATGAAGATGGTGACGAGTATTGGGTGAAAGACAGAACCTTGGAATTACCAAGATTAAAAAAAGTTTCAAAGTTTAATAGCATTTGTATGCTGCCCAATCCCGTGGGACTCCGGGCGGTTAACAATACAAATCAAAAAGAATAGAAGGAAAGAAAAGATAGATTTAAAAGACACACCATACACTCCATTCCAAGTGGGGCTGGACCATATTTTGGGGTCAACAGCCCCAGGCCTGCCGGAACAGCCAGGTTTTAGTGGCCTTACGGAAGGCCAAGAGAGTGGGAAGGGTCCGGATCTCTGTGGGGAGATCATTCCACAGGGCTGGAGCAGCTACAGAGAAAGACCTCCCCCAAGTAGTCGCCAACCGGCATTGCCCGGTCGACGGTACCCGGAGGAGGCCCAATCTGTGTGATCTTATAGGTCGTTGGGAGGTATGTAGCAGGAGGCGGTCCCATAGGTATCCAGGTCCTAAGCCATGTAGGGCTTTAAAGGTAACGACCAGCACCTTGAAGCGCATTCGGAGACCGATGGGAAGCCAGTGCAGCTCGCGGAGGATAGGTGTAACATGGGTGTACCTAGGTACACCCGATATCGCTCGCGCAGCTGCATTCTGGACCAATTGTAGTCTCCGAACACTCTTCAGGGGCAGCTCCAAGTAAAACGCATTACAGTAATCAAGCCTAGAGGTGATGAGAGCATGAGTGACCATGAACATGACCTAGAACTCCCCTGGCTCCTTATCTCCCTCCTTCAAGCTTGCTAGATTGTTGTGCTGATCAGTGAGAAAACAGAGCCTCTTACTTAACAGAAAATAAGAAAGCCTACTGAACTCTCAGTGACACCTTTGTCTATTCCCTCTTTGACTTTGAGGTTTGTTTTATTTATATGCCGCCCTATTCCCTGCAGGGACTCAGGGCGGCGAACAACTCAAACGGGGAAGGGAACAAACAAATACAAGACAAGCATTTAAAATATCCAACAACCACACCTGTCGAGAGAGGAAGGGAGCTCATCAACCCCAGGCCTGCCAACACAGCGAGGTTTTAACGGCTTTTCGGAAGGCCGGGAGAGAGGTGAGGGTCCGAATCTCCGCGGGGAGTTCGTTCCAAAGGGCCGGAGCTGCAACAGAGAAGGCCCTCCCCCGGGTCGTAGCCAGATGGCATTGGCTGGTAGACGGGACCCGGAGGAGGCCGACCCTGTGCGATCTAATGGGTCTTTGGGAGGTAATTGGCAGCAGGCGGTCTCTTCCTAGGAAGAAAGTAGGGACAGAGAATTAGACAGGTTTCTCTATCTTTGTGAATGGATAGGTGGAATGAACAGAAAGGAAACGAAAGGGTGGGAATGAAATAGAGGTGAGTTGAATGATGCATTTAATTATGGTGCAACTACTGCCGTATGCTTGAATGGCTGTGAGGCATGTAAAAGATTAAATGGCATGAGATGAATGCTTGTGTGTGTACCCAGGCTTATATTCTAGCTCCATCTACTTTGAACTCTCTCTACCAGGCCACTTCTGATCTCGAAGCACATCTTTAATTTTAGCATCATCTTAAATTAGCAGATTTCCTGCAAGTAAATGAGGTATAGAAAGACAAACATTTACATTATTTAACTGCTTCCAGAGGCCTTTGTCCTCTCCAGCGCCACTCCTTTCCCTAGCACCAAATCCATCAATTCCTGCGAGTTATTTGATAATATTGCTGTGCTATTTCCAGTCCCACTGACAGAATCAGATGCCTTGTTATAACCGGCTGCATTAAACAACACTGTCAAATGAAGCTGAGGACAATGACATGAAGAAAGGTAGCATCAAAAGAGCTCACACACTCCCGCGTCGAAAGTATAAGAAATTGAAGGGTAATTTTCAATACAGATACAGGCATGAGAACTGAGAGACCAGTGCAGCTCAATCCTATTTTTACAGCACTTTTTGACAATCAAACATAATTTTAACATATATTTACTGGTGATTTTACAAATACTGTTCCCTATACGATAACATCCTCATATTGCACTTTGGCAGGAATAAAATAGTGGCCTTGCTGCATTTTCCTGGTGAGTTCACAGCCACTTTGTCAGATTCGCTGCCAGTCTTACCAATGAATTATTCCAAAATAATAATAAAATGTGCCAATAAGATGCCACTCTGAAATTTCATGGTAACTGGAAAATATTTAACTAATAAAATAGCAATAGCAATAGCAGTTAGACTTATATAGCCTCTCTAAGCGGTTTACAGAGTCAGCATATTGCCCCCACAGTCTGGGTCCTCATTTCACCCACCTCGGAAGGATGGAAGGCTGAGTCAACCTTGAACCGGTGAGATTAGAACCACTGAACTGCAGATAGCAGTCAGCTGAAGTGGCCTGCAGTACTGCACCCTAACCACTGCGCCACCTCGGCTCCTTCCAAAAAGAAATTCATGGGATTTGAAATTAGAGTGAGACCTTTTTTTTAAAAAAATAATTTTTTTTAATTTTTTTTAATCAATTTCATATATACATTCACAATTATGTGATCTCATAGCTGTTATTAATAATATGTATTTATAACAATTTTTCCCTACAGTTGACAATATACTTGGAAGATTGCTTTCTTAACATCCCATAGATCCATCTTATCTTACAACAGTCCTACTTCTTCTTCCCTCCCTCCCTCTTTCCTTCCCTCGTTTCTTCTCTCCTGCTCTCCTTCCCTCCCTCCTTCCTTCCCTCCCTCCTTCCCCTTCCCTCCTTCTCTCCTTCCCTCCTTCCTTCCTTCCCTCCTTCCTTCCTTCCTTCCCTCCTTTCTTTTCTCCTTCTCTCCTTCCTTTCCCCCTTCCTTCCCCCTTCCTTCCCCCCTTCCTTCTCTCCTACATTCCCTCCTTCCTTCCCTCCTTTCTTCTCCCCTTCTCTCCTTCCTTCCCTCCTTTCTTTTCCCCTTCTCTCCTTCCTTCCCTCCTTAGAGTGAGACCTTTTTAAGACACTCCAACTCCCCTCTTCATAACTTTCCACCCTTTCTGGGGTTGAGTGTTGTAATTAATTGTAATTGAACGACTGTGCAGTCTAGGAAGACATTTTCTTGGATCAAGAATCTGATGAGAAGTTATAGTAGGAAAAGAAAATAGAGTAAGTGTAGCATGCATACCGGACATAATATCTACGATTTGGATTAAACCTAATTTTACCTGAAAGGGCTTCCTTGCTTTTTCTCTTAGCTTTCCTGGCATCTCCATTTCAATTATTCTGGATGCAAAGGGCAAATCTGTGGTTACGCTAGCATTTGTTTCTTTAATATCATCGAGTGAAATGAAATGTCTCTGTGACAGGCTTACTTTTTTTTTTATCACATGTGGAAGTGTGTGAGACAATTCTTTGATTTTCAGCATGCTAGCAGCTGGTAGATTTTGCTAGGTTTATTTGCTTATACAGTATATTAAATCATTGGTTCAATTTATTTACATTGCCTCAGTCCAAACAGATTCTAAGCAATGTCCAAAAACAGCTATAAAGCAATATCTCAGTAATTATACACACACACATTAATAATAATTAATGCTCTTATTAATAATAAATAATACACACAAAAATAATACACACATACATTAAGATCACACAGATTGGGCCTCCTCCGGGTGCCGTCCGCCAGTCAATGTCGGTTGGCGGCTCCCTGGGGGAGGGCCTTCTCTGTAGCTGCTCCGACCCTATGGAACGATCTTCCCGTTGAGATCCGGACCCTTACTACTCTTCCTACTGTACCTGAGAGACCGCCTGCTGCCAATTACCTCCCACAGACCCATTAGATCTCACAGGGTTGGCCTCCTCCGGGTGCCATCTACCAGCCAATGCCATCTGGCTATTACCCGGGGGAGGGCCTTCTCTGTGGTAGCTCCGGCCCTCTGGAATGAACTCCCCGCAGGGATTCAGACCCTCACCTCTCTCCAGGCCTTCCGAAAAGCCGGCAAAACCTGGCTTTGCCGGCAGGCCTGGGGGTGATGAGTTCCCTCCCCTCTCGACATGTATGGTTGTGCGACTGTTGCTTATTTTTACTATTTGTATTTCGTTTTTATGTTCCCCTTCTTCCTCTTTTGAATTGTTCGCTGCCTTGAGTCCTCCCGGAGAAGGGCGGCATACAAATAATAAAATTCTATTCTATTATATTCTATTCCGGCCTTCCGTAAAGCTACTAAGACCTGGCTGTTCCGGCAGGCCTGGGGCTGTTGATTAGTATCCAGCCCCACTATAAGCAGTATGCATGGTGTGAAGTTTTAATCATTGTATTCTTATTTTTAATTTTTATATATGTTTTGTCTTGTCTGTAAGCCGCCCAGTGTCCCAAGGGAGTGGGCGGCATACAAATGTCAATAAATTCAGATTCAAATTCAAGCTAGATTTGGCACAACAATTTGATCAGCCAGAGCTTTTGAAACAATTTTTTTTACTATGTTTCAGACAGCCATGAAAAGAGGGCTATAGGAGAGGAGCCCCTACAGATCAGCCATATGGCTCGCTCTCAATGCATTTCCTGATAGATGGCAATCCTTAGCATGTATTCCCTGGAGAAGGCAGGCCAGCAAGCATGGGAAAGTTGGTTTCCTTAATATTCAACCATTACAGGGTTTTCAAGGTAGCATCCAGCTCCTTCAACTGCACTTGGAAACACATCTGGACTAGCTGACATATCTGGGTGTCTTTCAAACCCAGATCCATGTAGACTACAATAAATAAAAGGGATGGCAAAGGCACAAGCAACCATCCTCATGTGGTTGTAATCGCCCCACTATATGAAGCTGGTCAGAACTTCCGCCTGCTCTTCTAGTAGAGACATGAGTCCAGAAGGGCCCCCAGGTTGTGTGGTGGTCTCTCATGAGGAATAAGACACGCATGCAGGATGTCTCGGGATGAGAGCTCAGAACTGACTCTGTGACTCTCTTTTATTAGCACACTCATTAGCATACAATGTTATCACTTAGGCGGCCAGAGTTGCCTATGGCCAGTTACTTTTATGAGTCATTCATCCTGTTTTCCACATCCCATGTGCTTTCATTGTTTCGTGTGCACTATGGCACATCCTGTGGGAGCAGTTCTCTGCAATTATTCCCACAAGGTTGCAAACTGTTTCCTTTGTGGGAGCCCAGCATCTTTGAAAGTCCTAATTGGTACAGTTCTGGAATAAGTAGTTTACTCAACAAATAGATTTTCTCTTGTTCTATACCTTGACTATCTCTAGGCTCTGGGACATATTTCCTGCTGAATCTCCCATTGGCCCCAGGGCAGAGATATACAATAGGATATTCCCAGTATGTTGATACTTCTTCCTGAATTGGCACATGCTCTCTCCCAGCAGATTCCCATAGCTGTTAAATGAGATATGGGAAAGGCAAACGCTGAGGCACCACATGTCTCCTTTGTGAGTTGCATTGGTTATTAGTTAGCTTCCATGCGTGACCCGACAAAAGGGCGAACGTCAAAACCGCGCCTGACTAAACCGCATCGCTGACGTCATCAACGCGGTGACAACAGCCAGCGTGGAGAAAGAAGGGCGCTTTACAATAGCGCGTCGAAAGAAAGACGATTTAACTTAAGGTAAGGTTTAGCTTTAGTGTTAGGTTTAGGGTTAGGTTTAGGTTAAGGGTTAGGTTTAGGGTTAGGTTAAGGGTTAGGTTTAGGGTTAGGTTAAGGGTTAGGTTTAGGGTTAGGTTAAGGGTTAGGTTTAGGATTAGGTTTAGGGTTAGGTTAAGGGTTAGGTTTAGGATTAGGTTTAGGGTTCGGTTTAGGATTAGGGGTTAAGTTTAGGTGTAGGGTTACTTTTACAGCGTGCTTCTGTCTCCGCGCTGTTGTCACCCTGTTGATGACGTCAGCAACGCGGTTTAGTCGTGCGTGGTTTTGTCGTTCGCCCTTTTGTCGGTGAGCCATTTCCATGTGCAATTCATGGTGCTGATTTTCATCTGCAATTATCTTCATGGCATAAAGCTTGGCTATTTGAGGAATTGTTCATCCCTGCTCACCCAATAATGTCAGGCTGAGTGAGAATACTTGAGATCCCTTCAATTAAATGGTGTCCTCTGTTGGAATCTAGGAAATGCATATTCTCCATCCTGATGCCTGACCTCAGGAATAGAATCCCATCCTGTCACTGTTCTGCAAAACTTTCAAACCCCCTTTTCACTCCCTGGTTTAGGGTTTAGAATAGCTGGTGAACCTCTGTTAGTTTTCTGTGTCATCTTGCCTTTTCTGAATGCAAATGTTTTTTTTTTCTTCCATTTTATTGTTTCCTACTTTTGAGTAGGCAAGTCACTCAGATTCACTGGGAATCAAACCGCCTCTAAATCTAAATAAATAAGTAAATAAAGTCTATATATACTCCCTGAATGGATCTGCCCCTAACATAGTAAAGCATTGGAATATAATGCTTCTGATTTCCAACCCTTAAAGTAGTCCAGAAGGAATCTGTGATATCAACGGGTATTGAGAAGTCAAGAATGGTTAAACTGAATTCATTTCCCACAAAAGCATGAAAGCAACCGATGTGGTTTCTGCCCCATGTCATGCAACCCTTATAAAAGATGAATCTGGTTTAATGATTCAGAGAAATCATTAATGCGTGCTAATGCATAAAATGCACGTATATGAGTTATTCCAGAGGGACCCACTTAATTCGTATCTTCTCAGAATCTCAACAGAGAATGCTGTCATAAATAAGGCAGAGGACCCATCCTCACTCATACACTGCCTGGAGAACAGTGCAAAACCGTCTGAATCCAAAATATTTCTGGAGGGCAGAAATGAACATCATCTTCCACACAGCTGCAGCTTGCTGTGAACCTCACCTCCACCCATTTTTTTCCAACTCTAGGCTGAAAGTAAGTTTTGCACCCCTTGTTGGCTCAAGCAATGCTGCAACTTGCTGCAGTTTATATATTTTTAAAAACAAATCTTTGCACTCTGAGTGGTTACTGTGCAGATTTAATTTATTGGTTTTATTTAGTTTATTGATCTTGTATGCCGCCCACTCCCGAAGGACTCCAGGCGGCTTACAATAAACAAGGGAAGGAGATAAATAGACAAAACAACACTTTAAAATACACAACATTCATAGTTACCGTGGGGCTGGAATATTTCACAAGCCCCCCGGCCTGCTGGAGCAGCCAGGACTTGGTGGCTTTGCGGAAGACCGGGAGAGTAGTAAGGGTCCAGATCTCCACGGGGAGGTCGTTCCAAAGGGCTGGAGCTGCAACAGAGAAGGCTCTCTGACGGGGAGTCGCCAGCCAACATTGGCTGGCGGATGGAATCCGGAGGAGACCTAACCTGTGAGATCTAATCGGTCTATGAGAGGTAATCAGCAGGAGGCGGTCTCTCAGGTACCCAGGTCCGATGCCATGTAGGGCTTTATAGGTGACGACCAGCACCTTGAAGCGGGTCCGGAGACTAATGGGTAGCCAGTGCAGCTCGTGGAGGATAGGTGTAAAGTGGGTGTACCTGGGTGCACCCACAATCGCTCGCGCGGTTGAGTTCTGGACTAACTGAAGTCTTCGAACACTCTTCAAGGGCAGCCCCATGTAGAGCGTGTTACAGTAATCCAGTCTTGAGGTCACAAGGGTGTGAGTGACTATCTGAAGGGCCTCCCGATCCAGGTAGGGTCGCAATTGGTGCACCAGGCGAACCTGGGCAAAGGTCCCCCTGGTCACAGCCGACAAATGTTGTTCTAAAGTCAGCTGGGGATCCAGGAGGACTCCCAAATTGCAGACCCTCTCTGAGGGGCATATAGCAGTTATAGCAGTTAGACTTATATACCGCTTCATAGGGCTTTCAGCCCTCTCTAAGCGGTTTACAGAGTCAGCATATTGCCCCCAACAACAATCCGGGTCCTCATTTTACCCACCTCGGAAGAATGGAAGGCTGAGTCAACCCTGAGCCGGTGAGATTTGAACAGCCGAACTACAGAACTGCAGTCAGCTGAAGTAGCCTGCAGTGCTGCATTTAACCACTGCGCCACCTCAGCTCATAATTTCAGATGCAGGAAAAAACACCTCATCTGAGTCAATGATCACTAATCCTGTAGTTGTCCAATCTTTGTTGCCAAATGGTTTTAACACGATAACCACACTTGCCTGACTAATTGTTATCTCACATGTGAAAACATGACGTAAAAATTACTGTTTTCTTCTCTGAACTACTTATTTACCTTAAGATGAAATACCAATGGACTTATTTAGCCGAGCCGAGGTGGCGCAGCGGTTAAATGCATCACTGCAGGCTACTTCAGCTGACTGCAGTTCTGCAGTTCGGCTGTTCAAATCTCACCGGCTCAAGGTTGACTCAGCCTTCCATCCTTCCGAGGTGGGTAAAATGAGAACCAGGATTGTTGTTGGGGGCAATATGCTGACTCTGTAAACCGCTTAGAGAGGGCTGAAAGCCCTATGAAGCGGTATATAAGTCTAACTGCTATTGCTATTGCTATTAATACAGCGATGATCTGTGGAAAGTAGGTAACTGAAAAAAGAGAAATTGTGAATTTTTTTTTTTAAAAAAAATCATTTCGGTCAGATTTTGAAGCAGCAAAGTTCTTCATGTCAGACAAATGTGGTAACCCCCCTGCTTCTGAAAATTTGTACAAGAGAATCTGAGCAAGCTTTACAAAGGCAAAATGTTGGGAAGGAAATGTGGTTTTAAAGCTGATTATTCTACATGCGTAAATGTGTATTTCACACCTGTAATTCTCTATGTATACATTTAGTTTAACCATAGGTAGATGAGAGAGAGGGAGGGAGGGGGAGGGAAGGAGGGAGGGAGGGAGAGAGAGAGAGAGAGAGACAGACAGACAGACAGACAGACAGCTCACCAACAACAGCCTATGGGTTGAATATGGCTCACCACGCAAAATCATCCAGCCTATAGCTCCTAAATCAGTGTTTCTCAACCTTGGCAACTTGAAGATGTCGGGACTTCAACTCCCAGAATTCCCCCAGCCAGCATTCGCTGGCTGGGGAATTCTGGGAGTTGAAGTCCAGACATCTTCAAGTTGCCAAGGTTGAGAAACACTGTCCTAAATATATCCATCCATTCAATGGGAAGAGGAGCATTATCCATTCAGCTTCCCCTTGTGAGCAGTTTTGTCTCCTCCAATGGCCATTCTGGCAAGGGCTTCAGCAACTGCCTCAGCATAGGCAGAACAACCAGCCCTCCACCTGATGCTGGCAAGATTGAGTTGCAGAACTCAGGAGGAGAAAATGGCAGCCTCTGGCCCTTTGCTGACCCAGGGGGCGATTGGCATCCAGCAAGAGCCACCTATGGAAAGGAAAGCAATTGGCAATTGGCTTTCCTGACATGTAAAGTTGGGAGGGCAGAGCGGAAAGGAAAATGTCCAAGTTGTGGTAACTCCCAGTTAGCTACAACTTGAACTTTTGCCAAGTTGCTTCTGAAGCATCCGAACCCTGACAGAATAAATCTAGTTTGCCTCAGCAAAGTTAGGAGCAGATTACTTCTTCATAGGGAGTACCCAGGCTCAATCCTTATTAGTTAGAACTAAAGAAAGAGAAGGAGAGAGGGCAGGAAGAGGAAGAGAGAGGGTAGGAGTAGGGGAGAGGTAAGGGAAGAAGGAAGGGGAAGGAGAGGAGGAAGGAAGGAAGTAGAGAAGGAAGGGAGGGAGAAAGGAAAAGAAAGAGAAAACAAGGTGGTGTCTTAGCAGGTGCGAAGGAAGGAAGGAGAGAGACCAGGAAGAGGAAGAGAGAGGGTAGAAGTAGGGGAGAGGTAAGGGAAGAAGGAAGGGGAAGGAGAGGAGGAAGGAAGGAAGGAAGTAGAGAAGGAAGGGAGGGAGAAAGGAAAATAAAGAGAAAACAAGGTGGTGTCTTAGCAGGTGCGAAGGAAGGAAGGAGAGAGACCAGGAAGAGGAAGAGAGAGGGTAGGAGTAGGGGAGAGGTAAGGGAAGAAGGAAGGGGAAGGAGAGGAGGAAGGAAGGAAGTAGAGAAGGAAGGGAGGGAGAAAGGAAAAGAAGGAGAAAACAAGGTGGTGTCTTAGCAAGTGCGAAGGATGGTAAACAAAGCAACCCAAACTGTATATTATAACCTTTTAAATAACAAAAGTATAAGAATGGCAAAGAAAAAGAATAACCATGTGAATGTCTACCTATAATTGTATGTAAGAGAATAAACGATAGTAAGAATATAAAGCATAATATAGGTAACAATATTTTCATTTCATTCATTTCATTTATTATATTTATATGCTGCCCTTTTCCCCCGAAGGGGGAAATATTTTGTTATAAATAGCGAAGTATAAATAAATATAGAATAGTACATAAAAATGGATAACAAATAAGGGGACCATGAATGCAAGATAGAAATGTATAGAAGGGAAAACACTAACTGTAAAGAAACCGATACAGAACTGCTGTATGATATATGATGGAACTTCTTGTTCCTATGTTGTTTTAAGTCATGTGTTTGTTTTGGTTGATGTGTTTATGTGTTTAAAATTAAAAAAAAAGAACTAAAGATTTCTTTCCCATCTGAATATTTCCACAATTTGCTCACCGCTCTGTGGAATGATGAGGAGGCACTGTTTCCTTTCATCATTCTGGCAAGATGGTGTCAGTTCAGTATCATTGGCTTCAAACTAGGTTTGGTACATATCACCTGTTTGCATTAGCAGTCTAATTTTGTGGTCTGGCAGGTTTTGCTATTATTGTTATTATTTTAAATCCACAACAAATTTGGTTCAGAGGGTGCAGTTATACCATGCTTATGGCAATATGGGTTCCCTGATAGGGTTTCTCAAGCCCTCCATATTATCTGAATCCTGCCTTGCTGTGAATGGATAAAGTTTTTGCTCAAGGGACTTTTTTTTTTTTTTTTTTAAAAAAGAAGATTCTTGGTTACTTAATGCAATGCAACCACCTGCTCCCCATGGATTTTTCAGGCTTCTTTGCAAAGGAAAAAAAGACAGATGCTGGATTTGGTTTGATGCATTTACATTTACATTGTGTTTGCACAGCCACGAATTCACTGGAGCAGAATGCCTACCTTTACTTTTAGCAGAACTCTGTTGGGTCCATTTCAATTCAAAACAGCAGGGAGGGTCTACATTTACCATGATGTATTTTCCTCTCCTTCGCTCTTCATAGGTCAGGAAATGATCTGGTGAGTTTTCTTCTGGATGATACTTTATCTATTTTCTATTAACAGGTTTCATTTTTTATGACTTAAGAATCAGGGCCTCTTAATGGCCTTAGATCATTGCTAGGTTTAATGTCTTTTTCCATTTCTCATTTCATTTCTCGTAACTGTAATACAGTGGTGGGTTTCAAAAATTTTTGGAACCTACTCTGTGGGTGTGG